>NW_004085986.1:0-8403 GCF_000220395.1 Ichthyophthirius multifiliis
ATATATATATATATAATAATATATATATATATATATATATATATATATATATATTTATTTTAAAAATATATTTTAATATATATTTTAGGATAATTAGGTGATAAATATTATATAGTTTTAAAAGGATCTGTAATATGTTTAATTCCAAATTTAAATTAATTAAAAAGCAGGTAACACTAATTAGATGAAAATATATATCCTGGAATTAGTAAATCTTCATTAAAATCGCCTTTATAAGAATATATAAATAAGGGTTAGGCTTTATGGAGAATAGTATCATAAAAATATTTGAAAAACAGAGTGTATATTTTTTTTTATTAAGATAATTATCTTATTTAATTATATATATATAAAAAAAAGAAAATAAAAAATTGTAATGAAGTAAGAATCAGAGGTTAGTGAGATTATTCAAAATAAATTCTAAGATTTTATTTAAGTCAAAATATATAAAGCTGGTGAAGGTTTTGGAGAAATAGCATTAATTACAAACTCTAAAAGGTAAATAAAAATATATATAAATAGAAATATAGATTGAAAATATCAAATATCTTTGTTTATAATATAAATTATAATAATAATAAAAAAAATATATAAATTAAATTAATATATATATTGATATATATATATATATATATATATATATATATATATATATTTTTATATATATATATATATAAGAACAGCTACAATGCTTTGTTAAGAAGATACACATTTAATAACTCTTTCAAAATAAAGTTTTAATAAACTCTTAGGTGCTTATCATAATATATCGAAAAGAAATGCATTAGATTATTTATAATAATTTAATTTTTTTAAAAATATTTAGCCTTCAAGGCTTCTTTCTATTTTTCAATTCATGAAGTTAGAAACTTTTTAAAAAAACAAAATTTTATATAGTTAAGGAGATTCTTGTACAGACCTTTATTTTATAAAAGAAGGTGAAGTTGAAATTACATAAATTATATTTATTGAAGATGAAGAATATGAAGAATAAAAATAAATAGATGATATATAAAGAAAATATCAACGTTTAAATATTAATTATTAAAATAATTAATATTTTAGACCTTACAAATAAGTCGCCTTATCAATTGTGGGCAAAAATTAGTATTTTGGAATTGATTAAGCTTTTGTTAATAATTTAAAAGTTAGAGAAACTAAAGCAACTATTATATCTAATGTAGCTGAAATATATTAAATTAACTAAGATGTAAATTTAAAATATAATATTTATATTTTTTATTAAAAATACATTTAAAGTATATAATAATATTTTTTTTTATTATAGAAACTTATTAATTCTCTTAAATTAAATGGAACACTTAATTTATATTTATAGGATATTTAAATTAAATACGATTGGTAAATTTAAAGGACTTAACTTATTTAAAATGTTAAGTCTAATCTTCTAAAAGAATAACTTACGGAAAAGAAAAAAATAAATTTTAAGAAAAATTCGAAAGATATTAGTTAAGAATTAAAAGAAAATAAATAATTTGATAATTATATATACAAAAGAAATGTTTTTGTTAAAACTGTTTAGGATTAAATAATAACTAAAGAAAATAATTTCTAGATTTTAGATTAAAGAAATAAGTTTTTGAAATAAAAATGTCTTAGTATTGATTTATTTAAATAACTTTCTAATAACTTTACTAATAAAATTTAGTTTTAAAAAAAAAAAGTAAAAAATGAATACTTGTAAAGATATATAATTTATTACTGAACATAATTCTAATAATGATTAAAATATTTACATGAATAATTTTTCATATACAATAAAAAATATGTTTAAATAAAAAACAATATGTCTGATTAATAACATTATTTTGATATAAAGTATATTATATTATTTAAATTTATTTAATAGTTTAGATTAATTATTTATTAAATACATTTATTTTTGTTTATATTTTTTATTTTTTATAGAAAAAATTAAGAATATTTTTAGAATATAACTTAAAGCGAAAAATAAAAAGATTTGACATTTTTTAATTAAAGAAGATAAAAAGAAAGTGAAAAATATATTTTTGAAAATATAAAAAAAATATTTAAAATTGAAAATGTTATAAGAAATTAGCATGATAGGTAATTTTTCTAATAAATAAATGAAAATAATATAGAGAAAGATGTTTTAAGTACTTCTAGAAACTAATTAAATTTTTATAATAATATTCGAAAAAGAAATTCAGAATAATTACTTTTAAAAACTTATTTGTAAAGAAAATAAATTTTTTGTAATTATTTTACTTCAAGAAGTAATTCAAAAGAAATATCTTTATAGTAATCTTCTATTATGAATAATAATAATTTTTTAATAGAAACTTCATCTTTGCTTAAAAAAAAAATGTTATGAAGGCAATTAAAAATATTTTTGTTTAAACACGATATAAATTTTTTTTATAATATAATAAATTTATTATTTAAAATTTATATTTTTGTTTATAAAAAAAAAAAAAAATATTATTATTATTTATTTAAGTATAAATATTTTTATT
The DNA here is from genome assembly GCF_000220395.1 of Ichthyophthirius multifiliis. Taxonomy (NCBI): domain Eukaryota; phylum Ciliophora; class Oligohymenophorea; order Hymenostomatida; genus Ichthyophthirius; species Ichthyophthirius multifiliis. The sequence goes on from NW_004085986.1 coordinate 2,499, forward strand.
TTTTTAAATATGTAAATAATATTTTTTATTTAATACTTTTATATTATTTTGAATAATATATTAATTTTTTTTTTTTTTTTTAATGAACCTTTTTTTTATATAATTTAATTTATTTTCCTTTTTATTTATTATAAAATATTTTTTTATCATATAAAAAAAAATATTAAAATTTTATGATTTATGAAACAGTTTTATTTAGTCTTAATTTAAAATAAAATCATTAGTTAATTTAAAGCTAATTTTATTCATATTATTAATCCTTATTTTATTAGAAATGTTAATTAGCTTTAAACTCAGAATATAAGGTAAAAAGTACATGTAGAGACTCAATAACATTAGTATTATTACTAGTGTTATGGACTGGAATATCTAAAATCGCACAAGCTAATTTGCTATAATCCATAAGATTTAAATCTAATTCTTCGCTCGGGATTTTAAAATTAGAAAGCGCATCTTCTATTTCTTAAGGCCAAACCTTTATTTTGATTTATATTTTTTTAAAAAAAAATTAATAAATTTTACTTGCATTAAAGTATCAATATCAGGCATTTACTTAGTATAAGAAACACTTGGAGGTTGTTTTTTTTTTCGAATTTAAGCTACATTATTTATCCATAATTGAATTTCTTTTGGATTTTTTTCTGCGTTTTCTATAGAATGTATAGTTATAGATTTATCATCTTTCTTTTTTTTAACTAATTCCTTATACATTAAATCTATTACGGGCCTATTTGATTAATTTAATGCTGGTTCATCCTATTTTTTTATTAAAAAAATAATAATAATATCATAATTACTAATATATGTAATCCTAATTATTCTTCTTGTTAATCTGGTCGTGCCATTTTTAAAAAAGCATCAACTTCTCCCACTGCAGGATAGTATTCAGGAATAAAAGGTCGTAATTTTGATTACAATTACATGTTTATAGGTTAATATCTTTATACATATTTAAATAGTTCTTTTATCTCATTATTTACATCTAAATGTGCATAATCGGAAGGATTATATGCGCCTACAATTTGTGGAGGTTTTAAATCTTCTTCACTTAATTATTTTTCTTATCCTTATTATTGAGATTTTTGTTAAGTTTTTAGAATATTATTATCTTTGTTTTCAGGTTCGTCATGAGATTCTATGTCTTCTATTTTTTTTATTTTATTTATTCATTTTAAATAAAATATAATTTATTTTTTACCAGATTGACCATCAGAATCTAAATCAACTGCCTCATCTATATGTTGATTATCGATTTTTTATATTTTTGCCTTATCCATAAGCTTTATTTTAAAAATTAAATAGTAATGATGTAAATTTTTATTTGATATATACATTTTAATCACTCATTTTTGAAATTTTTTTTTTATTTGTTTAAATTTTGATTTTTTTTTATAATTTTAAAATCAATAAATTATTTATTTCTTTTTTTATTTTTTTTAATATATATATTAATTATAAGATAGATAAAGGATATAAATATTTTATTTTATTTTAAGAAAAAAAAAAATTATTTTAAAATAAATAGATAACTTTATTTTAAATAAATATATTGTAAAAAAAAATTTAAATTAATTATTTTCATAAAAATAAAAATAAAAAAATTAATATAATAAATATATATATAATTAAATAAAACAATTTTAATTAAAAAAATTAGATATTTTATAAATAAATAAAGACTATAAAAATTTAATTTAATTTAGTATATTTATAAAAAAAAAAAATTATAAAATTTGAATTTAATATATATGAAATAAAAAAATAAAAAATTAAAAGTATTATTTTTGATTTTATAATTTAAAAAGTTTTTGTATTTTCGTATTATATAAATATAATAAATATTATAAAATTAATTTAATTAAGAATACAATATATATCTTATTTGAATTATTATATATATAAATTAAAATAAAAATTATATTATTTAATATAATAAATTTATTAATTAAAAATAAAATTATTATTATTATCTTTCTGATTATAATAACTTAAATAAAATGCAAGATAATATTAAATTAATAAAATAAAAAAGAAAATATAAAAAAAAAAATGATAATAAATATATATATATAATAATAATAATAATAATAATAATAATAATAATAATAATTAAAATATTAATAATAATAATAATAAAACATTATTTTTAATTTAGCTATATTTTTTTTTTTTCAATTTTATGAATACTTCATTATATTTATCTTTTTTTTATCATTATTATGTTTATTTTAAATATTTTTGCATTTATTTGTTCATTTAAACATATTTTTTTATATAAATAGAAATTTTTATAAAAATTATTATTTTTATTATATTTAATATTATGTTTTTACTATATATATAATTATATATTAATAATATAATTTGTTTTTTATACAAAAATAATTGAATTTAATTTAAATTATATTTTATTTTAGTTTAATTATATAATTTTATTTATTTATTAAATAATCTTATTTTATTTTTTATATTTTTTTTTTTATAATAATTCATTTATTTTTATTAATATTTTTTAAATAAGAATAATTTGAAATTATATATTTTTTTCGAATTTGTTTTTTATAAAAAATGTAAAATAGTATTTGATATTTTATTTTATTTTTTAACGAGTATTATTTTTTTTTTTAAACAAATATATTTAAATAAATTTATAAAAATGTTAAAAATATATATAATTTTTTCTTGTATAATAAAAAAATTAATTATTAATTATTTATATATTATTCCAATTATTAAATTAATAAACAATAACATTTAATTTTATTTTTTTAGTTTAATTTAAACTAATTAATATCAATAAATTATTCTTCTGAGTATAAACTAAAAACTTCATATATAATTAATTATATATTTTACAATTAAAATAAAAAATATATAGTATATAATAATATTAATAAATTTTTAAATGGGTAATAATTGTTGCAGTAATACATCCGATTAACAAGAATAAATATAACATGATATTAAAAATCATTAAGATTAATATGAAACAGATTTTAATAATTATGGTAAAATAAAATACAAAAAAATTATAAAAATATATATATAAAGAAACAAAATTTGACAATAAAAAATATAACTAATAAAACATATAATAAAAGAAAACATTACCTTTAATAGAAAATTAATTAAAATACCAAACTTTTATACAAAGTAACGACATATAGAACCCCGATTAATACGAAAATAATAAACGCGAATTAAATTCATAAAATCAACACTATCCTTAAATTAACATAGCCTGGCCAGTAACTTAAATTCCAAATTATTTAAGTGAAAATAGTAAAATAATTGTTTAAAATGTTTCTAAGTTTGAATATGATGAAGATGAACCAGAATATACTAATCTTCCGACACTTGGCCCTTATTAATTTGAGAACGGTTCTGTCTATGTTGGCTAATGGAAAAATGGGTATAGAAATGGTAGAGGAACATAATATTGGGCTGATGGATCTATATATGAGGGATATTGGAAAGATAGTAGTTTTTTTTAATAAAAAATAAAAAAATAAAACAAAAATAAAACAAAAAATAATTTTTATAGATATGACAAATGGAAAAGGAAGACTTATACATAGTGATGGAGATATATTTTATGGAAGATGGGCAAACGATAAGGCAAATGGAACTGGGACTTATTATCATACTAATGGTGCTATATATGAAGGCTAATGGTATGATGATAAATAACATGGAAAAGGTATTGAAAAATGGCCAGATGGAGCAAAATATGAAGGAGACTATTTTGAAGGGAAAAAAAATGGAAAAGGACATTTTAATTGGTCAGATGGGTCAACTTTTGAAGGAGATTTTTTAAAAAACAATATCCATGGTAAAGGAATTTATAAATGGCCAGATGGAAGAATTTATGATGGAGAATGGGTAGAAAATAAAATGGATGGAAAAGGAGTGTTTAAATGGTAGGATGGTAGGAAATATGATGGTGAATATAAAAATGACAAAAAGCATGGCTACGGTGTTTTTAGTTGGCCTGATGGTAATTATTATGAAAATATGTTTTTAAAATTTTTGTATTATTTTAATTAGGAAACATATATAAAGGATATTGGGCTAATGGAAAATAACATGGAGAAGGATTATACATAGGAAATAAATAAGATGAGAAATATGGAGAATGGTATAATGGAAAGAGGATAAAATGGTAATAATAAATAATATTGAAAATAAAATTATAATTTTTTTATATAAAAAAAAGGATTTTCTAAATAAAAAGAAAAATAAGAAATATAGAAAATTTGAAACTTTAATATAAAAAATAAAAAAATATAAAATAATTTAATATAATATGATGAAATAATATAAAATGTTTTATATATATATATATATTTAAAATTTATATATTAGTAAATTTATAAATTTATATATATTTATATATTTATATATTTATATAATTAAATAAATATCTATTTAAATAATATTATTATATTTATTTTATTATATTAATTTTAATTTTATGTTATTTTATTTTTTAATATTTTTATTTAATTAATTTTTTTTTTTTTTTTAATTTACTTATTATTTATAAAAATTATTATTTTATTATTTTATATATTATATATAAAATTTTATTTTTATTATTATAAACAAATTAAATAATTTTTTATTTGTTTTTTTTTTTTTAATATTTATCTCTATATTATATATGTTTTTTTTGAATATTAATATAAATTAAATTTAAAAGAATATTTATCTAATATATTTTTTATCAATATTTATTTAATTATTTTATTTTACATTTATTATATTTTTTTTTTATTTTTAATTTATTTACTAAATTAATAAAATATAATTTATATTTTTATATTTTTAATTTAAATATAATTTTATAATAAATATATTTTTTTTGTTTTAATTTAATATTTTTTATATAATATTATTATAATTTGAATAATTATTATTTTCTTTCTTTTCAAAACAAATTAAAATCAAATATAATATAATAAAAAAATAAATAAAATAAATATATTTATCAAATATTTTTTTTTAAATAAAATATAATAAAATTATTATATAAACAAATAAAAAATATTTGTATATCTAATAATTTAATTATACATAAATTTATTTTATATTATTTATTTTAATATATTTTATTAATATAGTTTATTATATATGATTTTTCTTTTAAATATATTATATATATGATCTCAAAATTTAATACATTTAGATGAATTTTATATATGATGCTTCTAAATAAATTTTTAATTTTTTTTTTTTCTTAATTACTTCTTTAAATATTAGATATTCTGATTTTATGTATATTGTTATTTATTGATTTTTGAAAATTAATTGATTTATTAATAAATTATAAATATAATTAATTTAGTATTGAATAAATATATAATAAGCATAAATATTTATATTTCTTTAATTTTAGAAAAAAAATTATTTATTTATATAAAAAAATTAAAACTTTTTAAATTTAAGAATTATTTAAAAAATTATTTTTAAAAAATATCTGTTTATATATAATCTTAAAAATTTACATTGAATTTTAAATTTTTAAAATTATTATTATTTATATTTTCTGTTTAATTATTTTTTTAAAATTAAATCAAAAATATAAAAGACTAATAATAAATTATAGCTTTATTTTTTTTGTCTCTCAGATTTTATAAAAAAATTAAAGTAAAAATAAAAAAAAACATACTTAAAATTTATATAAATGAATAATTTTTTTAAAAAATAAATTTGATATTTAAAAAATATCCAGATAAAATAAAAATAGCATTTAATAAAAAAAATTATTGAAATAAAACATTAAATTCACACAAAATGATTAGAATTATTATTATAAATTTGTTTTAAAATTAATAGCATTATAAAAATTCAATTTTATAAATATATAATGTATATATATATATATATATATATATATATATAT
>NW_004085985.1:0-66635 GCF_000220395.1 Ichthyophthirius multifiliis
TTAAAAAAAAAAAAAAATTATTAAGAATATAAATTGTTAATTTTATATATATATATATATATATATATATATATTTATAAATATTTTATTTTAATATTATCTTTAGATATATTTATTTATTATTAATTATATTTAAAATTATTTATTTTTACTTAAATATTTTTTTTTTATTTAATTTATAATCATTTTCTTTTTAAATTATATTTATTAAATATTTTTACGCTTTCAATATTTTTAAATTAAAATTATATTTTTTACTTAACATTTTAATTACAAATTATATATATATTTTTTTTTTTATTTAATGTATATTTTTTAATTTAATTTTTTTTAAATATATATAATTTTTAAGGTATTTTATTTTTTATTTTTAAAAAGAATGCAGTAAGTATATAAATTATTATTAATTTTTTGAGTTATTTTTATTCACGAAAAAAAAAAAAAAAAAATTTTAAAAGAATATACCTTTAATTATAATTTTTATAAATTTTTTTAAGAATAAAAAAAAATAAAAAAATAAAATATTTATTTAACAAATATATATGTTTCTACATAATAGCTAATAAAACAATAAACTAATAAATTATTTCGAATTACAGAAATAAGATGATGAAGAAGAAATTGAATAATTTAAAAATTAAGGACTTTTTGAAAATAATCCTTTTCAAAATTTTCAATATAATCAATTTAATGTAATTTTTTTATTTTAAAAAAATTAACTTTTTTATTTGTTATATAAAAATTTTAAATAAAACTTAATAAAAGACTAATTATGATTAATATGAAAAAATATACAACTAAAAAATCTCTGAATATTAAAGACTTGTAAAAAATATATTTTTTTTTATTTAAAATAAAAAATTTCTACAATTTCTATCTATTTTAATTTTTTTATATATACCTACTCTTTTTATAAATAATAAAATAAAATAAAATAAAATAGATAATAAATTAAGATAATACTTAATATCCATTAAGGTATTCTTAAATAAACATATAATCAGTAGAAGACTTTAACTTTTTAGAAAACAATAATAATAATGAATTTTTATAATAAGATAACTAAGAATTAGATTTTCAATTAACAACTACTAGTTAATAATCTATAAATTATAAAATACTAGAAATAAATTAAACAAATATATAAAAAACAGCAGAAGAGAAATTAAAAAATATTCCTAATGAAAAAATAATATAAAAAAAGGAAAAATAATTAAATATTAAAAAAAGAAAATAATAAGATAATAAATATTTGAATCAATTTAATAGTTCTACAGTTAAAAAAACTAAAAAATCTACTAATTGTAGTAATAATATTAAAATTATAAAAATAAAATAAAAGCATATTAATTTTTTTTTTTACAAAACAGATAATTTAAACTCAAATTATACAGTTAAAAAAGATTAGGTTTAAGAAAATAATGACCTTTAAATATAAAATTTTAAAGAAATTATACAAAAATTACCTAATGCGTATTTACCTTTTACTAATAATCAATAAACAGAATAATAGACACTTTAATATTTAAAAAAATGGCACAATGTATAATAAAATAGTATATAAGATATAAAATTACTTCTTCCTGATAATTATTAATAAATATTTGAAATAAATATAAATACTATTTTGAGAAATATTTTCATATTAAATGGGGTATGTACAAACAATAAAAAAAGACATTTTTTTTACAATTCTTTTTATAAAATGACAAATGAAAAATTAGAAAAATATAGAAAAAAAAAGAAAAAATGTAGAAAATAAATAAATATTAAATTATTAAAATATTAAAAAAAAAAGGAGAACAAATTAATAATAAAAATGCTTTAAAAAAAAATTCACTGATAATAGATTAAGAATAAAAGGAAAATTTATTGCAAAAGATTAGGCTTTAATGTTAATAGGCGAAGATTCAGTAAATACATAATATACAAATGAATAATTAAAATAAATGCTTAATTTAAAATTCTAAAAATATAAAGAAATAGATAAAAAAAGAATACTTAATTATTGAAAACTTTAATATATATAATCTATAATAAAATATTAATTAATAATTAATATATAATTTTACATAATTAAAAAAAAATAATATATAAATAATAATATATAATATATATATATATTATTATATATATATATTTATATATTTTATTAAAAAGTAATAGAATAATTATAAAAATAAATATAACTAATACTTTTTATATCATTCAATAATTATATATTAAATTATTATCCTCAAATATATATAAAAAAATTGTTATTGTATATTCTATAAATATAAATAAATAAATATAATTATTTATTTAAATATAAAAAATAATTATTTTTTTCTATTTTATCTATATTTATAATACATATTTTTACTTAATCAAATTTTTATTATATTTTTTTTAAAAAAATAAATTTAATTTATAATTTAAATTCAAAATTAAATAAAGAAATATAATTATTTAATTTATTAATTAAAATAATTAGAAAAAAATAAGTTAAAAATAAAAAAAATTGATAAATTTAAATAAAATAATATATATCAAATTTATTATTTTTTGATAGTTTAACCATTTGAATTTTTTTATTAACTAGAGAATATACTTCCTGCTTATCCTCCAATAATATGAAAAGAATTATGATTATTTGGAATTTTAATTGCTTTTTTTATTTTTAAATTAAAAAAATTATATATATAAATATTAAAATTAAATAATCAACGTCCATTAATAGAAGGTAAATTTAACTTTTATTTGTTATTATTATCATAGTTTTTTTTTTAATTTGGCAATTTCCTAAAAAATATTAAAACAAATATATAAATATATTTATATATATATGTATAAATAGATATATTAATAATTTTTTATTAATATATTTTTATATTATTTTTTTATATATAGATTTTTTTTTACGCTATTTATGAATTAATATTTATATTTTAACTAGATTTTTAATTTAAATTTATATTATTAATTGCTATATATTTAGTTTTAGCTTATTAAATATTTTATGCTGAAAGTTTAGGTGATATAGTGTTTGTTTTATTTATTGCTCCAGAAGTTCTTTTTTTATAATTATTGTTTATAAAACTTGTTTTTTTATAAATAAAATTTAATTCATCTTTATATTCTATTTCTTCTTTAAGTTTTTGTCTTTATAAAACGATTAAATATTCCTCATTTTTAATCCTTTCATTATCCCATTTTTAGATTTCTTCCTCTATTCTTAAATTATCGAAATCTATTTCCTCAATTTAACAAATTGCTTTTTAAATTTCCTAAAAAGAAAATATTAATATTTATATATTGACTTTTAATTTTATGTGTTACCTATTAAACTTATTAATCGCTTTATATATTATTATTATTTAGTTTAGTTATTATTTTTTCGAATTTTTCAAGGAATATTTACAAATCAGGATCATCATAGTTTAACATATATCTTATTTTTACTAAAATTCTAGCCGTTTATAACCTTACATTTAAAACAGGGTCTTATATTAAATCCAAAACGAGAAAAAAATAATTATTTTTGAAAAATTAACGAGAAAATACTTCATAGGAAGCTTCTATAAAATATATAAAGGAAAGCCTACTTTAGAAACTTTTAGACTTTAAATAATCTTATGTGAGCTATTATATCAATATTTATGATTGATTAACTCTAGGATTACAACTTATATAATAACATAATACACGACATGATTATATTTAGACTTGTTTTGTTTCGTTTTTCATTTACTCTAGTATTATTGGTATAAAATATTTATGGAATTAATCCGGATCTAAGATTTTAATACATCTTTTATTTATTTTTTATTAAAAAAGTAAAAAAAAAAATATTTTTTGTTTTACTTTTCGAGTTTTTATAAAAACAAAGTCTTTTTTTTCCATTAATGTTATTATATTTTTTAATAAAAATCAAATATATTTTTAATTAAGTTATCATTATCTTCCTTTTTATATAAATTATTAATAAATAAATTATTAATATATATATATATTTTATTTATTTTTATCATAAAAAATAAATTATATTAAAAAAAAATATACATCGTTTAACTTTAACTCTTCGTCATCTTCTTTATCATTAGACATATCTAATTTGTTAGTTTTTAAGTTATTTTTATATTATTATGAACATTTAATTATATTTTATAATATTAGGTCTATATTTTGAATTATTTTTGTCATAATAAGTTCATCATTTTCCTTTAAAATTTCTTTAAAAATAGGCATAAAAAACTTAACACTATCTTCTAAATTACATAAATTAATACATTCATGTAAAGATGCAATCATTTAGGCTTTTACTTATTTATTTTTATCTTTAATAATACAATTATAGTATATGTTTTTGAATTAATCAAACATATTTTTTTAATAAAGAAATTATATTATAGCAGGAACATTATAGGCAAAATTTTTTCTTATTTTTTCATTAGAGTTATTACCGTATTCCTTTTTTTTTATAATTAAATAAATTAATATATAAAAAAAATACTCTAAAAGCTTGTATTATCATGTTTATATAATTTTAATTAGAATTTAAATATTATTATAATTAATAAAACACACGGCCACAAATAAAAGACATTTAAACTTAAATTTCTTCTTTAGTATTTCCAAGAAACTCGATAAACATTTTACAAATTCTATTTTTTTATTCATCTTATGGTAAATAATTACTAATGTTAAACATAAGCTCAATACCTGAACATTTTACATTAATTTAAGAATCATAAACTAGAGAAATAATCTATAATTATAAAAAAAATATTTAAAATATAAAAATATATGTATATATAAATATGATATATATATATATATATATTTATATATTTATATATTTATTTATATTTATATTTAATTTTTTTATTAATTAATTATTACTTTGTCTAAAAATTACATCTAATTCTATTCAGGTGATAAATATTTACATATTTTTATAATAACTTCTTAAGCCATTACTTTTCTAACTTCCATATCATGATCTTGACATAAAAATCTTAATTTATCATACAGACTATTTTTAATTTTATCTTTTTTTAACTTTATTTTTATTTATTCATTTTTTTAAATTTTTTTAATTTTATTTACATCTACTATAAAACCAATCATTCTGGCTGCTATATATCTACTAAATGAAGGCTATGAGGAACTACTTAAAAATAAAATTAATTAATTGCAATCATCTTCTATATTTTTATATGGAAGGGTATTTATTAATTACTTTATTTTTTTAATTAATTATTAATTTTACATTTATTTATTTTTTACTTAAAATACTAAAACCCATGAATCTAATACTAATTAGCTCCATATTTTAAGCATACTTTATGTTAATTAAAATATTTATTTTAGGTTTTATTCTTCTATTTACTGTTTTTTTTTTTTTTCTATTATATATGTAATATTTATTATATTTACATTATTTTATATTGCTTAAACTAAACTATTAGCTGCTTCTATTTGTATATTTTCATCTTAATTTTAAATGTCTTCCTTTATATAAATTTTGAAAATAGTTTAAAATATTTAAAAAAAAGAGGGTGAGAGTGTAAATTTTTAATTATATTTTAATTTTATTTTAATAAGTTTACTGAAATTATTGGTAGTAAATAGTCTATAGTCTTTTTATCTTATAAAATTTTATGTAAATTTTAATAAATCTTTTTTTTTTTTTTTTTGGAATATAAATAAAATAAAATTAATTTTATTATTTCAGGTTTTTTTTATGTATTTTTATTACTGCTATTTTTTAAAAATTCTATCCTTTAGTTAATATTTAAAAGGATCTTTTTATTTCTGTTAAATCTTCTTCCAATGTTAATTTTTTAATTCTTCTTCAGTCTATATTTATTAATTTTTTTTGTATAAAATACAATTTATTATATATTATATGTATTAATTTAATAAAGAAAAAATTTGTGATTTTTTTTATATATATAAAGAATAAAAATTGCATCAATTCTCTACTTTTGTTGATTGTTGATATTCGTTTTGAAAAAATTGGTCGCTTATTATCATTTCTTTATTTATCTTTTAAATAAGTTATATTTAATTTATTTTTGATATATATGCTATTTTTTTTTTTTTTTTTAATTATAAATGCTAATAGTTTTTTTTTTTTTAAAAAAAAAAAAAAAAAAATTATTTATACACAATATACTTTTTTATTTTTTAATTTGTTAATAAAATTTATATAAAAATAATGATAATCAATAGACTTTTTTTTAAAATATGTTTTTTTTTTTTTTTTTTTTTTTTTAAAAAAAAAAAAAAAAAAAATATATTGGGGTTTTTTAAATTAAAAGGGGCCCATTTTAAAAAAATTTTTTTTCCTTAAAAAAAAATTTAAAAAATTTTTGGTTAAATTAAAAAAAAAAAAAATTAAAAAAAAAATTTTGGTTTAAATTTAACCCTTTTTAAAAAAAAAAAAAAAAAAATTTAATTTTAATTTTTAAAAAAAAAATACCCCATATACTTTTTTATTTTTTAAATTGGTTATAAAAATTTTTTAAAAAATATGGTAATTCATTGGCTTTTTTTTAAAAAAAGTTTTTTTTTTTTTTTTTTTTTTTTTTAAATAAAAAAATACAAATATATATGTGTTTATTTAAATTAAAATGGACCAATTTAATAAATATATTATATCATATAATATAAATTTAATAAATTATTGTTTAAATTAAATATAAAATAAATTAAAATAAAATATTAGTATTAAATTTAATCATTTTATAATTAATTAAAACAATATTTAAATTTTAAAATTTTATAAAAAAAAAAAAAAAATTCAAATTAAAATTAAATTTAAAAAGATTAATTATAGAAAATTAAATATATTTTATATATATATCTTAAATAAAATAAAAATAAATAAATTATAATTATAGTAACAAAAAAATCATATATCATAATAATCATTATCTTTTTATTAACTTGAATTAACTTTTTTTTTATTAACAATTGAACATAATATATATTTTGTATATTTAAGTCTTTTCTGCATATCCAAATTTTAATTTTCCATAGCAGTACATAATGGATAATTAAATTTGTTTCCAAGTTTATCTATAAAAGTAACAATTTTAGTTATACATTATAACAAAATTTCACTTTTATCGAAAAAACATACCTAAACGATTTTATTTGAGAGTCTAAAAAGTATTGCATACTTTGTTTTCATCCATTTTTTTACAAAAATAAAATCTTATTTTTTTTTTTAAAGAGGCAATGTATTTATGTTTTCTAAACTTAAATTTGCATTTTAGAGTATTTTTTCCTTTAAATGATTCCTAAAAATTTATAATATATTAACTTTTTTTTTCAATTCAGGCGGATTTTGTTCCATAAAGAATTATTTTTCGGAATTTTCTTATGAATTTTTATTTTTTTCCATATATTATACAATATTAGTATTTAAATCATATATAATTTTTGTAGAATCATTAAAATAAACACCTGTGTTTCCATTACTTAAAACATATCCAATTCCATATTTATCAGAATAGTCTATCCATTAAGTGACAGAAATCATATTGATTTCTAAATTTTAAAATCCATAATTATTTTTAGGCAATTAAATGTTATTTTAAGAATTATTAATATTTTTATTATTATTTGTTGATATAAAAAATAAATTATTATTAGAATTTTAATTTTTTGCAGTATAAGGTTTTTTTTATTCATATATGAAATTATTTTATTCTTAATTAATATTTTTTTCTAAATTATTATTTTTTTCAATTTTTTAATTCTAAAAATTAATTTTATCAGTTAAAATAACATTTAAATTTTATATACTTTGAACTCTTTTTTCTTTATTATTTTCTAAAATACGAAAAGGTTATTATAAAATTTTTAATGAATTTCCTTATGGCAGATATTATTTTGTAAAAGAAGCAGAAGGAGGACAAGTTAAAGTTTATAAAGGCAAAGTCTTAGGAATATTTCCTATATTATTACTAATAAAAGGATGTTCTAAAATTTAATTTAATGTAGGCCTCTAAAAAGGTTGTAATTAAAGAATTGATTTAATTAAATTTTTAGCCGCATCAGAAATAGGAACGCTTTCAGGAAATGAATATTTATTTTATTTAATTCTTTTATATGTACTTTTGACATCAGGAGTTTCATATGGTGGCTATAAATATATATATATATATATATATATATATATATATATATATATATTTATATATATTATATATAAATATATGTATATGTATATTAATATTACTTTTCCAATTATTAATGTATAAATAATAACGCCTAAAGACCATATATCTACTTCAAAAGAATGTCCAATATTTCCTTCTAGAATTTCGGGGGCTATATAATTTGGTGTTCCACAAATTGTATTTTTTTTTTCGTTTAAAAATTTTAATTTTGTTGCAAGTCCAAAATCACCTATTTTAATTTCTAGTTTTTCGCTTAAAAATAGATTTCCAAGTTTTAAATCTCTATGTATTATTTAATTTTTATGTAAATATATAAGTGCAGATATTATTTGTAAAATATAACATTAAACTTCTAATTCAGTTAATCTTTTACGGTTTTTAATTAATTCGTTTAGAGTATTATTTGTACATATTTCTAATAATATATACACGTTTTCGTTATCTTCAAATACATGTTCAAATAATACTATATATTAATGTTTTAAACTTTTATGTATTTTTATTTCAGATATTAGTTTTTGGCGAGAACGGGATTTTTTAAGTGTACTTTTTGTTATTATTTTTGCCGCGTAAATTTTTTTAGTTTCTATGTTTGTAAATTCATAACATTTTGCAAAACCTCCTTTTCCTAAAAAACGATCTTTTATATATGTTTAACTTTAAGTTTCGCCATTTCCGGTTTATATTTTTTCCTCGATTATTATTTGTTTTTCGGACATTAATACTATATTATGATAAATGGTATATATATATATATATATATATATATATTTTTTTATATTTTTTTTAATATATATATATATATATATATATATATTTATATATATATATATATATATATATTATTTTCTTTTTATTTATATATTATTTTTTTTATTATTTATTATACTTTGAATGAATAATTATATAATTACAATATTTTTTTTATATAATTAGAATTTTTACTACACAATTACTTATTTAAAATGAAAAAATTAATTATATTAATTAATTAGAGATTAAAAAATACAATATTTATAATATATATCAAATATAAATTTATATAAATAATATTTTTTTAATTTTGTAGTAAAAAAATAAAATTAAAATACTTGTTAATAATAAATATTTTATAAACTTTCATATTTATTTATAAATTAAATCGAGAAGAAAAAAGCTTTTATTTATATAAATATAATATATTTTTTTAATTTAAATCTAAAATTAAATATTTTTCTTTTAATATTATACAAAAAAAGTGTATATATTATATTTATTTCCATAATAATAATTAGAAAAATTCTATAATTTTTGTTGAGATTTATAATTATTTTTTTAATTATTAAAAACGCTAATATTTTTAAATATTTTAACAAAAACTTATTAATATTTTTATCAGTTATTGTTATTTTTTTTTTTTAATTATTTAATAAAAAACATAATTAAAATCATCTCGTAAACAAAACATAAAATATATTAAATTTACAAATTAATTTTTTATAAAATAAAAAAAATATTTTCTTATAATGTATATTAATCTAAACTATATTTTATAAAATTATTATTTAATTTAAAGATTTATTTGTAATTATATGTGGATTATTAAATATTTTAAATTTTGAACAGACGGTCATAATGCAATAGCTTTCGATGCATCATATCGTATAATATTTTTTTTTTATTCTGTCTATCCGAAATATGAAAAAATTATATATGGACTTGATGACCATTTAATATCTCTAGTTATAATTATATTATAAATTAAAGTACTTAGATTTAAATATTTATAGATAAAATAAAATTAAAAAAATATAATAATAATTTATAAAAAAATTGTATATATAAGGGTTTTTATAATTTAGTTTCTATTTTATTAAAAAATTTGATGTTTAGTGCTTTAAATTATTTTTTCTGTCTTAAAATAAAATATATTCCTTTCAGTTTTTATAATTCTAATATTTTGGGCTTATTTTAAATTAGCATATATAAAAATAAATTTATTTATAAAAGTGAATTTACTTTTATTCAAATTTAATTCCTTTATACATAATCAAAATACATTTTTCTAAAGATTATAAATAATTTATTAAAAAAAATTTGGTTAAATGTGTTTAAAAATATACAAATTAATAAAAAACAAAAGGTTATAAGAGACTAATATTGTTTATATAATAAAAAAAAATTATATAAAGTAATTAATTTTGTTAAAATAAATATTAACGAACCTATAAAATTTACATATTATTTATGTACATAAAATATAAAAAAAAGACTAGAAATATATTAATCATTAATATGAAATAGATGTAAAAATAATAAATAGATAAATTGAAAAAATAAATTTAATACAAGTTATATATAATTTAATTTAATTAATAATATGTATTTATAAACAAAACAAATTAAAATATATATATATATATAAAGAAATTTGTCATTTTATACTATTAATTATATTAATAATATAATTTATATAAAATGTGATATCATTTTTTTTAAATTATGAAATGGATTTAAAGTTAAATATTTTATTTATTTTACAAATATAATATATGTATAATATTAAAAAATAATAATTATATTGTTAATAATTTATATTTTGTTTTAAAAATTATAAATATTGTGATATTTTTTTTTATTTGCTAAAATATTATTACATTTATCATATAAACATAAGTTGTTGATTTATTGTTTTTTATTGAAATTATCAATATATAAAAAGTTAAAATATATTTATTTATTAATATGAATATAATTTTTTATATAAAAGAAGGAAACAAGTAATTTGTATATTTATATATAAATATGAATAATGATTATTTTTATTTATAATATTAAATAATAAATTTATGTAAATATTAATTAATACTATTGTAATAAAAAAAACTTTTATAACATAATTAATAATTTTATAAATTATTTTTTTATATTATACAAAAAATTCTTTTATTTATCAATTGATTGATATTTTATTGAAAATATAATAAAAATTAAAAAAGTGAATATGATAAAAAAATTTATGTTTATATTTTTTATATTTTTTATAATAATATTTGGTTAATTCTATTAAAAATATACAACTAATATGAATTTTATACTAATAATTGACTGTAATTGTTTATAAAAAAAAAAAATGAATAATATAGTTTATAAAAAATATAATTGATATGAAAATTATTATTAATATTAATTTGTATTTGTATTATATATAAAATAATTTATATATTAAAAATAAAAAAATTAAAATGTATATTATAAATATAATATATCTTTGGTATCTATAAAAAATAATAAAAATAAAAATATTATTCATATTAATTTTATATATAATATAAACAAAAAATAAAATCTAATCTTTATTATCTATATAGAAATATTATATATTTAATAAAAATATACTATTTAAACAAATATAATAAGTAAATTTTTTATATTATATTATTATTTTTATTATGAATAAATTTATATTAGTTATATATTGAAAAAATAAAGATATTTATTAATTTATTTTATTTTTTAAAAATAACGTAATATATATAAAACTTAAAATCATTATATTGAAAAAAATTAATATATTTCTATAATTAAAGGAATGTTATAAAATATTTAATATAATTTATTTAATTTAATATATACTTTTTAATTAATATATATATAAAAAAAATTTCCCCTATATATTATATATATAAAATAATATATATATAATATATATTATAATATAATAATATAATAAAAATATTATAGTTTTTTATGCTTTTATTTGATATATATTTATTATATTAAATTGGGAAAAAAAAATTAATTAATATATAATATATTAATTATAATAAATTTTCCCATATTCTATATAAATTATTATAATATATATATATATATATATATATATATATATATATATATATATATATATATATATATATATATATTATTATTAATTAATATAAATAGTAGTTTATTTTACCTAGTTTATAATAAATTTTTAAATAAATTAATTTTTTATAAAAAAATATACATAAAAAAAGCCTATATTAGTTATTCTTCTCTCAAAGAAACTAAACCTTATCTTAATGAAAAAGTATACTTTTTAATAAAATATTTTTAATATTACCTTAAATGTTATTTGAAGAGAAGAATTATGAAATAATCCAAGTAATATAATTTATTATAAAATACTAATTTAACTTTAATATGAAGAATACGAGGATTTTTGAAAGATTTTTTTAGATTTTTAAATAAAGATAATGTAAATTTAAAAATTACTGTTTTTATGAATTAGATTAAGGTATAATTTATATATATATATTTTTAACTTTTATTTATTTTTATAAAAATTTTAAGAAATGTATTGAAATTCCAGTAGAAATTTATTTTGAAATTCTTTAGTACAGTAAATTCTTTTTAAAAAATATATATCTAATGAATTATTTTTTAAAAGGATAAAAAATTTGTTCTTTTTAATTGATTTGTTGAATATTTTTTTGTTAAATAGATGTAATTTTTTTGTAGGAGTATTTCGAAAATCTAATAAAAATACCTAATTATTGCTATATAAGAAATGGCTTAAGTTCGTAATCTTTTTTTTTTTTTTTGATAAAAAAACAAAATATTGTTATTCTAATCTAAACATTTTTTATTAGTGCTTTTTTTTTAGAATTCTAGTGGTTAATGTATTCTTTATCTATTTAAGTTAAATTTTTTGTGAATTAATAAAATAATAATAAACTAAGAAGAGTTAAAAAAAATAAAGAGAAATAATTAAGCAAATACAAGGGAAACAATTACAAAATATAAATAACAAACTTGGATTTGAAATAATAATAACTATTTAGGAAAACATATTATAAAAAAAGTTTTAAACGTATCCCACTGGTCTCACTTCTTGAAGAAAACAATTAAATATAATTAATCCATTTTTTTAAAACAAATCAAAAAAAACGAGAGAAACAAAAAAAAAGATTATCATCAAAAGGTTATTTTCCTTTTTTAAAATATTATTTTTTAGGTGATTTTTTCCGGATTTTTTTTTATATATTTTTTTTTTTTTCAATCATTTTTTTTTTTTATTTTTTTTTATTTTCATATATATGTTTATATATATAAATAAAAAAAATCTGTGTTTTGAAAAATAAAATATATTTCATTTAACTCAATGTTCTCTTTATTTTGTGAAATCTCGTTTTAAAAGCATATAGAAGTTAATAGAGACTACAGAAATAAGCGAATTTTTTGTAATAAAAATACTTTATTTCATAATATAATATGGTGTTCATTAATATTTTTCTAAATGATATAATTCTCTTATTATAAATCTGTTTTTAATATAATATCTAAAACATTTAGATTTAAGAAAACAAAACCCTTTTTTTTAGTATGAATCCTTATAAATCTATTCAAAGTAAAAAAAAAAAAAACATTATTTTAAAAACTTATATATATTAGTGGTTTATTAAATTCTTTTGTGAAGTATACGAAATGATTTTAGAAGAAGAAAAAATATCAATTATTTTTCGATATTATAAGTTCCTTTATATTACATAACAACTAATTTCTTTAAAACCCCTTTAGACCCTTATATATTTATATATTTCCCTTGGTATTTACTTAATGACTTTAGGTGTTCTCTTTATATTTGTTTGTATCCTTTTGAAATATTTGACTCTAAGGCCCCTTATGTGAGTACAAATTCAGGTCCCTTTTGTTAGTTGATCCTTGTGTTTCACTTTTTATTTAATTGACTTTTAAGTTCCTTTATAGTTAATTTTTATCCTAAGATTCTTTTTAGCTTAATACTTTTCAGATTGCTTAAGTTTGGATTGAGTGGTTTTATACGGTAATGAAAAAAAAATGAAAAAAATAGATAATTAGTTCCTTTTGAGAATAAAGATGATTTAGAAAATTAAAGTGCTATTCTTTTCTTAGATTGCTGTGCGAAAGGTTTGATTCTGGCTGGGATGGGATTTGGTTTAGCTTTTGGAGTTAGATTTTGCTTTTAAAGTTTGAAGAATATTCGATTTTTTAGGAAAGGTTTTTTTTTTTTATTATTTTGGAGAAGGTTTAGTGCGAATGCTTTTTATTTTAATGATTTTTTTTTTTAAAATAATAAGAATATATAGAATGGGCTTTCTTTTTTTTGTTTTTTTAGGCTTTTTTGGATAATCTGTTTGTTTAATTTAATCTAAGAAAGGAAAATTAAATTATCCTTCTTTTTTTTTTTTTTTGCTTTGTTTTTTATTTAGAAATTAGATGTGTGGAATTATTGCTTTTCTGATTTTTTTCGAATAATTAATAATGGAGTACTTTTTCAGATATTTGGGAAAAAAAAGAAAAAAAAAAGTTAGAATTATATAATATTAAATTATTAGCTTATACCTAAAAAAAGTATATTGTTTTTTTTGGAAAATTAAATTTTTTATTTATTTTTGGTATATATATCTTAAATATACTTACTTGATTGCTTTTGGATTATCTATGAAAATATACTTATTTTTTTAAAGTCAAGAAAATTTTTGGAAAGAGGATTTTTTTTTATTGATTGATTGTTCTTATTAGAGTTTATTCCTTTAGAAAAAAGAATCTTTTTTTTTTTTTAATATATATATATTTGCTTTATAATAAAAATATTCTTTTTTTTTTTTTTTTAACTTTTAGAAAATATATATTAATTATTATATTTTTATTATTTAATGTTGTATTTCTATTTATTAATAAAAATTTAAAATACACAATAAAAACTTTTTTTTTATATTTATAAATAAAAAACTTAAAAAATAATTAATAGAGATATACTTATACAAAAATAAAAATAAAAAATAATTAAATTTAATAAATAAAAAATAATAATATTATTACTAAATACATATATAAAAAATCAATGATAAGAAATTTAACATATACTGAATACTAATCATATGACCAAATATATGATCAAGAAACAACAATTAGTATAAAATAATGCCAAAACGATATTTTAATATACATATTTAGTTAATTTATTGACTATATAATATATAATAAATTATTTTTTGAACAAAATATTCTTCGAAAAACTTGGGAAAATTTCAAGTAACTTTTAAGCCCGTTTAATTCATAAAAAATTCATTAATTTTTTGAGTAGAATAAAATTTAAGAAGAAAATTTAAAAAAAAAAAAAAATTAAAATATTTAACAAACCAATAAAACTAACTAATAATTATAAACTCAAATTAAATAAAACGATAATAATTAAGAAAAAAACCTATTCATAAATGAACTTTTTAAAATCAAAAAAAACAATTTAGAACTGAATTCAACTATTAATTAAAAACAAGAATCACAAAGTGATAAAAAAAATACTCAAACACCTAAAAATTATACTCAAAACATTCATTTTGAAAAAAATAAAAACTATAGTGTTGATAATACTGCAAATACATATATAAATTATAATTATTATAAAAATAAAATAAGTAATTTTGAAACTTATTAAATTTAATAGCAAAAGTTTATATAAATTAAACCTTTTACAGAAAATGGTATTTAGGAAAGTAAATAAAAAATGGGATTTGTTAATAAAAATGATAAGTAAAATTCTTAATAAAATTAAGATAAAAATGATACTTATTTAAATGGATATAATTGTTTTAATGGAAAAAATTTAAGTATTTTTACGAAATCTTTATAAAATATGATTTAAAATAATAATTATATAATATAAATTTATTGTAATAAAATATGAAAAAATAAAATAAAAATTTAATATATTTATTAATTTATTTATGGTTATAATTTTATTTATATAAAAAATATTTTACAAAATAAAACTTTTATTATTAAACTCATAACCCTTCTTAACAAACGGATATGTTTTCTTTTGACAAAACCTCTTAAAATATATGCATAAAAAATAATTAGAAATTTACCAAAAATAATTATTTCCTTTCAAATCGCAATTATTATTCGAAATTATATATATTTTACTTCATGTTTTTCCCTTTTTTTCGAACCTTTAGTAATATCTTTTATTACCTATGTTTCTTCTAACTAATATAAATATAATCTATAATTATTTAGTATATTTTAAGTACAATTAGGTTAATTATATATTATCTTAACTGAAATGTAAATAAAAAACTACACTTAGGGTTATGTGAAGATTTTTTATACTTAAGACATTTTTTATTATATATAAAATAAATAATTATAGTCAATATTTATTAATTTTTTTTTATTTATAAAATTTGATATTTAATTTATGTATTTTTTAATAATTTTCTTAATTATTTAACTTATATATATGTTTATGTTTCTCTTATATATTATTTTCATTATAATAAGTGCATTTCTTAATAATATTTTTTTGGGTTTTAATTGAAAAATTTTATTAGTTCTATATTTATAATTTGATTACTATTATATATGAAACAAAAATAGTAGCTTAAATCAAAAATTAATAAATAAAAAGTACTTTAACTTAATGAATAAAGTGTTTTTTATAGTATTTTCGTTTTCATTTGTTTCCTTTTAAGAAACTTAATTCGCTATTTTACAAAAACACATTAATAATAACCTTAAATTTATTTGTAAATCAAATACATGTTTTTTGTAAATTGTATTTTCAAAAAAAAATAGGCAATTAAATAATATTTTTAAATATATTTTTTTTTTTTTTCGTTTTGATTGTTTTTTAATTTTTAGGAAATTTAATCTTATTTAACTATAATTAAATATTTACTATAATTATTATATATTTTGTATTAATATTTTAATTTATAATAAAATCGACATTTTTTGATAAGAATAAATATAAAATTTATTATTTCTACTATAATAAGATAAAATATATATATATATGTTAACTAATCTATATAATATATTTTTAAAAATGACTATGAATTAATTCTTACCATTATCTTTATTAAATATGTAAAAATAAAAAATATATAAGAATGACATAGTAATATTTTTTTTGTTAAAAATTATAAAATAATAAACTGTATTGTTATTAAAAAAAATAAAAAAAAATTAGTTTAATTATATAGGGTGTTTAATCTAGTCAGAAGCATTCATACCCTCCATACACTGGTAACTTCAAGTATAAAACTATCGGTTTAAAACAGTGATGGACGATCATCGTGAAATGCAAAAGTATTCTATTCTAAAAAGAATAAAATACTAGAGATTTCAATGTCCCATTAAGGATAAGAGTGTTCTTTTAATCATCCTAGATTGAGTTGTTGTCTTCTTAGAAGACGCATATAGTAAGTAATTACTATAGAAATGATCCTGTAAAAGTACAGTCTTAAAAGATTTTTTTTAAAAAAAGATATATTAATATTTATATATGATATAGTTATTAAAAATAATGGGTTTATATATTTAATTTTATTAATATATATATTTTTATATATATTTTTTATATTAATTTATAAATGAAATCAATTAATATAAATTTATTTAAAATCTTTTTTTTTAATTTTTTTTTTATTTTTTTTTATTTTTTATGAATTTTCTTTCATGCTATTTTCATTATTGTTTAAATTTTTATTTTTTTACATCATATTATTTATTTATATTTATAATTAATCTTTTTTAAATTATTTTTTATCATTAGCCTTTTTCATTATATCATTATTTATATAATTTGAACGAATAGAATGTTTATATAGGAAATATATTTTTTTTTTTTTATGAATAATTTGGTTTTAATATAAGATTTTATTAGTATATATTTATTTTTCTGTTTCTGATAAATTATATTATTTTTTATTTTAAAAATTATTAATCTTTTTAAAAAATAAAAATAATACAAAATTAAATTATAAAAAATTTTTATTTATTAGAAATAATTTATATTTTAAAGCAAATATATTTTTTAAATATCTGGACTATTTTTAATAATAATATCGTTTAAATTTTAAATTTATTCTAAATATTTTATTAAAATCTTAATATATTAATTTTTAATATCAAAAAATTATATTTTTAATTTATATTTTACATAATAATTAATTTCTTTATTATTTTTTTAAAATAAATAATAGTATAAAACAAATATTTTGTTATTAAAAAAATATCAAATAAATACGTTTTATTAAAGATAATATTTTTTATTTTTTTATAATATTATATAATGAACAAAAAATTTATCTATATATATTTATTTTTTCGAAAGAAGAATTTAACGTACTTTAAGCTATTATTTCCTCATAATTATTTAATTTAGAACTTAAATATTTTCTTTTTAGCTTTTTATTGTATAAGAGACTAAAAAATATAATTTTAGAAATTAATTTCATATTTTTTCAATAAAATATATTTCTCTAGGATATATCTACATATTTTATTATTTAATTAAATTCTTTTATAGTTAATTTTTTAACTTAAAATATATAAATTATATTATTAATTAGGTTTTTACTAAAGCAAAATTATTTAAAAATAAATTTTTATTTATTAAAAACATATATCAAATTATTTTTTTATTAATTTAATTTAATATGTTTTTTTTTTTAATTTAAAAATACTTGTTAAATAGTTAAATAAATTATTAAAAAATACATATTTTAGTGATAATAAAGTATAAATTTAAATAAATATGATAAAGGCTAGTTTTAAATATTTAAATTAAATAAATAAAAAAAGGTTTAATATAATATATATTTATCTAATATTTTATTTAATAAAAAATCAATTGTTTTATATACAAATTATAATTAAAAAAATATATAAAAACAAAGATTATAAATTACTAATTTTTATTTATAAATTTAAAATATGAATTAGATTGAATATTTTTATTTCTTACAAAAGTTTTATAAAAATTAAAAAATAAAAAATATTGTCTTTATAATAAAATAAATAATTATTATTATTTTTTAATAAAAAAAAATTATATAAATATAAAAATATATTTTATATTTTTATATTTTATTATAATAATATATATATTTATAAATTTTATAATATTAAAGTGAAAAATAAAAATAGATATAAAATTATTATATATTAATATAATATATAAATCAATATATATATTATATGCAAATATAACATATTATATATATATATATATATATGTATAAAAACTAAATATATTTTTTAAAAACAAAATTAACTTTCTAAAAAACATTTTTATCAATATTTTTTTTTATTTTATTGTTGTAATAATTAAGCATAATTCTATTATTAAAACTATTATTATTATTAATAATAATTATTTTATTATTATTACTATTTTAATTATTAATAATTATTAGTGACTTAGTTTAATTATTAATATTATGTTTATTATTATTTCAATTACTAATATTATTATTGTAATTATTAAATATTTTGATTTGTATTATTTTATATATTGTTATTTTTTACTATTTATTAATTTTGATTTTAATTTAAATATTATTAATAATTTAATGCACTATTATTGTTATGATTATGAGTTTTATTTTTTTAATTTGAATTTTAATCTACAATATTATTAAGGTTGTTATTTTTATTAATTTAAATATATTAATTAGCCTTTTAATTTTTAATAATTCATCTTATTAAATTTGTTATTATTAAGCTTTTTAGAGATACTAAGCTTAAGAATATTATTAATATGTTTGGATAGGCTATTATTATTATTAAGATATATATTATTATTATTAAATTTAAGTTTATTTTTATAACAAAATTTAACCTTATTATTGTTATTATTACTATTATTATTATTACTTTATTATTATTATTATTATTATTATTATTATTATTTTTATTATTTTTATTATTATTACTACTATTACTATATATTTTTTATTTCATTATTATTATTTATATTATTATAATCCATTGATTATGTTTTATTTTATTTTTTATTAATAGTTTATTATTATTATTATTAATTTTAATTTATTATTTCTATATTATTATCTTACTTCTATTAAATATTATTATTTTTTTATTAATCATTTTCTAAATTACTATTAAGCCCTAATTATTCTAAATACTTAGCCTACCATTTTCTTCTTTATTCTTTTTTTCTTTCATTAATATCCGCATAAAGTGCTTCTCTGTATTTTTTTATCGAAAATTTTTCGTGATCATTTAATGGAATATCAATTGGTTTTTAACAAACAGTCTCTTCTATTGGATTATGAAATTCGGCTACATATTTATGTTCTAATGCTTGCTATGCTGTATACCTTTGCTTTGGATTAAAAGTGAGAAGTTTTTTTAACAAATCTAATTCTTCTTCTGTTGCGCCTTAGAAAAATTAATTGAAATTTTTCTTCCTTTAAACATTAATAGAATTTAAAATATTATGCGCCAAAGAACTTTCTATAGAATCAATGTCCTATATAGAAGGTTTTCCTGTTAATTCTAGTACTCTTTCTATTTGGTTTAGTGTGCTTACTCCTGGAAAGATACTTTTCCCGATTATAAGTTCACCTAATATACATCCTACAGACCACATATCGACAGATTTTGTATATTTAGTACTCCCAAGTAATATTTCAGGAGCTCTATACCATCTTGTGGCAACATATTCTGTTAAAACAGGAGGATCATCCTCTTCATTTGTTGCAACGGAGCGTGCAAGTCCAAAATCTGCAATTTTAACATGACATTCGCTATTTAAGAGAATGTTTGAAGGCTTTAAATCTCTATGGATTAAATCTCCTGAATGCATATATTTTAATGCTTTTAAAATTTAATACATGATATATTTTTTATGAATTTATTCGAGTATATCTGCTCGAATTACTGCATGTAGATCAGTTTCCATAAAATCAAAAACTAAATATATATCCTTATTATTTTCAGCTTTTATTATATTTAATAATTTAACTATATTATCATGTCCGTTTAATTCTTATAAAAACATAACCTATAAAATTTAATATTTATAAAACATTTTAAAATTAATAATATATTTTTAAATTAATTTAAAAAAAAATCAATTTATTAAAAAAAAAGAAAATATAAAAAAATAAAGAACATTTTTTTTTATGAAAAATTAAGTATATTTAAATAAAAATTGCAAAATAAAAAAAATGTGTATAAATATATATTTATAAATATATATACATATATATATAAATATATATATATTTATTTAAATTATCTATATTTTTTATTCATTTATATTTAATATTTTTTTACTTCTCGAAATGTTCTTTGAGCATCTGTTGGATTATGAAATGCATCAAATACTTTTTTTAAAGCTACAACTTGTTTTAATTTACGATCTATCGCTTTCCA
The DNA here is from genome assembly GCF_000220395.1 of Ichthyophthirius multifiliis. Classification (NCBI taxonomy): domain Eukaryota; phylum Ciliophora; class Oligohymenophorea; order Hymenostomatida; genus Ichthyophthirius; species Ichthyophthirius multifiliis. The sequence goes on from NW_004085985.1 coordinate 21,378, forward strand.
TACTATTCCGTATGCTCCTTTTCCTAATTTTTATATTATTTCGAATTTTCTTAATATATGAGGTTCGATTTCTTCACTCATTAATTTGACAATTTTTATGCTTTTTTTTTTTTTTTTTGTAAGTTTTAATAATTTTGTTTTAATATTTTTTTTTTATTTTTTTTTTCCTTTTTGATTATCTCTATATTTTTTTTATTATTTTATTAATATTAAATTTTTTATTAATTTTTGTATTATATTATTGTTATTATCTTTTTTTTCATTTTATATTAGTTATAAAATTGTTATTAAATTTCTTTGATATATCATTAAGATTTTTTAATAAAATTAAATAACTTAAAAAAGATATAAAGATTTACGTATAAATAGATTATCTGTTAAATTACGAATATTATAACTTTAACAATATTAAATTAAAAAGATTAATTTAAAAAAAGTTATATATTTATTTTATAAAATTTAAATAAAATATTGTTTTTTTAAAGATAGATTGTTTAATTAAAATTTATTAAAATGATATATAAATTTGAAATATTTATCTAAATTAAATTTTGATTTTGTAAAATAAATACAAGTTAATAATTTTATTTATTATTTATAAATATTACATTTTATAAAATATAATAAATACATTAAAATATAATTCAGAAAACATATTTTTATTAATAATATAATAAAATTTAAAATAACTAATTGCTTATTTTAAATTATAATATAATAACATTTTAAATTTTTGTTATTATTTATTTTAATAAGTGTATAATTAAAAAAAAAAATCTAATATAAACTTAAATTTTAACTTAATTTATTATTACTTTTAATAAAAAAATTAAATATATTAATGTAAAATATTAAAAACTTATTGATTATAAAAATATAAATTAATATTATTTATAAAAGTTTAATATAATTTATAAATAATTAAAGCATAATATTAATTAATAACAAAATATTATATATTAATAAAATATATTAAATTATAATATTATATTTATAATAAATATATAAATTTATGTAATGCATTAACTTTTTAAAAATAAATTATTATTATTAATATATATATATATATACAATTATTTTTATAAACAATTAACTTATAAAAATTATTAATAAATAATATATTATAAAAAAAAAATCTTTTATAATTAATAAAATAATTATATTAAATTAAAATTTATTATGTTTTTTAATAAATAAAATATAACTACAAATAAAAATATTAATAATAATAAATAATATAATATATAATTTAATAAATTAAAAAAATATATATACATATTTTTTATATAATAACAATAAAATATATTTTTTATTCAATTTAAATAAAAATTATTAAAAATATTTATTATATTTTTTAAAAATTTTAATATTTAATTTTATATAAGTTTATATAAACTGTAATTTAAATTAATTTTTTTACTAATAAAAATCATCATTTTTTAAGTTATTTATTGTTAAGAAACTTTATTTCGCGATATTTTTATTGAAATTTCAATTTTTATTTATTAATTAATTAATTTTTTTATAATATAAACATATTTAAAATATAATTATAATATTTTATATTTAATAACTACGTTTATTCAAAATTTAATGTTATCTTATAATTTAAATTCGCACATAATGTCAAATTTAAATTGTTGAGTGAAATAACGTCTTTTTAATTATTGAATTAATAGTATAATTTAAATATTATGATTATTTTATCGAATTTAAAATTATTTTTTTCAATAAAAACTATAAAATAAAAATAAAGGATTTAAAAAAAAAAATGAAATTAATATTTTTTTTCATAATATTTATTTAATTTACCTTATCTAGTATTATTATTTTAGAATGTCATTAAAAACTTAAGTTTATTAAAAAATTAGATACAATACATCCGGTATGTGCTATTATAGAAGGTACTTGTAATAATAAATAATGTAGAAAACAATTCAATAATAAATGGTTAGCATGCTAAGAATCTAATTCTCCTAAAACACTATTTTATGCATCAGGATTATGTAATAAATATGATGAATAGATTTAATTTTGTTAACCTAAATTAAGATAATAACAAGATTGCTAAAATTTTGAATAATATAATATATGTGCTATAAATATATAGGGAAACGAAATAGATTATAAAGATATTTGTTAAGCTTGTTCTAATCAAAATACATTATATTATAAACTAGGCTAATGTAAAAATTTTTGATTTTGACTTTTTTTATTACGAATAATTTAAATTTTTAAAAACCTTATTTTTTTTTTTAATCTTTTTTTTGGAATTTTATAAAAATAATGAATTTAATAAATTTTTTTTTAGTAAAAATAATAAAAATTAAATAAAAAAATAAAAAAATTATTAATATTATTATTTTTAAGTTTGAAAAAATAAAAGAAAAATTACATAAAAAACATTATAAATAAATTGAATGTATAAATGAAAAATAAAACAAAAAAAATATATATATTTTATATATATATATAAAAGTTTTTATTATAATATTGTTATTTTCATTAATAATCAGCAACAACCTGATTTTTTATCATCTTTTTTTTATGTTTAATCAGGATTTTTTAATTATGTTCCATATTATTATTGTTATTATTATTATCCTTAATTTTGTTATTAATATTAATTTTTGTTATCATTTTCATTATTTTAACCACCGCTTAATGCATATGATAGTTATTTGAAAAAAGTTCCTATATTTTAACCTGATTTTGCTGAAACTTCCTAAACATTCAAACCAAATTATTTTAAAACTTATGTAGCTTCTGTAGTAGAAACTTTTCTATATATATATATATATATATTATTTTTATTTTATTAAAAAATATAATTTTGTAAACCTATCTTCTAAATCTGATTTATTTCCTAAAACAAAAATTAAAGCGTCATTTCCTCTTTCTTCTTTAACTTCTTCTATCCATTTACTTAAATTATTAAATGAAGATTAATCTTTTTATTTTTTTAAATAAAAAAATAATTAAAAATAATAAAAATAATAAATAAAAACTCGTATAACTTCGTATACTATTATTGCTGCATTAGAATCTCTAATATAACTTGGAATTAAACTTTTAAAACGTTCCTATCCGGCAGTATCCCATAATTAAAGTCTTAATGTTTTATTTTCTAATGAAATTGTTTTGCATATAAAATCTATTCCAACTGTTGGCTTTATTTATTTTATTTTATTTTTTATTTTTTTGTTATTAAAATTAAAACCTATTCACTTCCTGTAAAATTATCGTATATGAAACGATTTATTATTGATGTTTTTCCAACTGATTAATCACCTAAAAATACGATTTTATATTTTACTACTGGACCTGTTGATACACTTTATTACATTTTAATTTATATTTATATATATTTTTTAACTTTTATTTAATTATTTATATTAATAATTAATTTTTTTTATATTTTTTTTATTATAAAAATTTAAATTTTTAACTTTTAAAAATAATATATTATATTTCTTTAATTTGTTAATATTTTTATTATATATATTTTTTTTTATTTAAAATTTAAATATTATTTTATTTATTTACATAATTAAACAATTTTTTATTAAAAAATAATATTTTGTTTATTTTTTATTTCCAAAAAATATAAATGTAAATTTATATTATTTATTTATTTTATTTTAATAATATTTTTTTTTTCTCTATAATAATTATAATAAGAAGATACTTTTTTTGGGAAAAAATATGGGACATATATAAATATTTAATTTAATTTAAAATATTATAAAATATATTAATTGATTAATATTAAAAATTTAATGATTTATAAAATGAAATTAATAAACAAATATTATATGAAATATGTGTATTAGAGGTTATTTTTAATCCTTCAACATTAAAATTTATAAGAAGAAGAAGAAATTATAATAATATTTAATAAAAAAATAATATTATTTTTATATATATTTAAATGCAATATAAAATAAAATATTTAATGCCATAATTAAAAAAATATCTAAAAATTCTTAAAAAAATAAAAAATAAAATAAAATAAAAAAATACTAGAGAATTAAAATTATAAAAAAATTAAAAATATAAATATAAATATAATATTTAAAAAAATAAGAAATAAAAAAAAATGGCTATATAGTCTAAAATATTACCAAAAAACGATGAATTATGGATCAATTTATCAAAAGATTTCATAAACTTTTTCTTTAAAAATAAATAAAGATAAGTATGAAAGAAAAAATAATAATAATATATATATATATAGAATTATAAATAAAAAAATATTAAAAAAATAATTAAAAGGCAATATCAATATCTGCAATTCTAGCAATTTTAGCATTATTAAAAGCTTTAAAATCATCAAGAAGTGCTGAAATCGACAAGGAAGTATAAAGAGAGAAAAACCTAAAAAAATCCGGAAAAGGTAATGTAGATTTAATATTTTTAAAGAGAATACAAGAACTATTGAAAATAGTGATTCCTTCATTGAAAAATGCGGCAGTTAAAGACATAGTAATTCTCACAATATTTTTAATATTAAGGACATACTTATCCATATACATAGCCAGTGCAAATGGTTTAATTGTAAAAGCAATAATAAAATTAGATTTCTAATTATTTGTTAAAAGAGTAAAAAAAATAAAAAAAATATTAAAAATAAATAAATAAAAAAATAAAAAAGATTATTTAATTATGCCTAATAGCCGTACCAGCCTCTTTTGTAAATTCCTATTTAGAATTTTTAAATAAAAGACTAGCGATACATTTCCGTACTGAATTAACGAAAGATTTATGCGGTTTATATTTAAAAGGGATGACAAATTACCAATTGACAAACTTAGACTAAAGAGTTGTAAATCCAGACTAGAGATTAACATCTGATATAGAAAAATGGGCAAATTCATTATCTGTAATTTACTCGAATTTCACAAAACCAGTTTTAGACATATTTTTGTTTTCCAAAAAACTCTCTGAATTAGTAGGTTATAGAGGTCCTTTGATAGTCATTTTATGGTATTTACTATCCGGAACTGTAATTAAGTTTGTATCTCCCCCTTTCGGTAAATTAACAGCCATAGCTTAAAGAAACGAGGGTGAATATAGACATTGTTATACTGATTTAGTCCATCATTGTGAAGAAGTAGCCTTTTATAAGGGTAATTAGTGGGAAAAAGAACGTGTAGGAAATTCATTTAAAAAGCTTATTAAACACTAGGAAAACTTAATGACTAAAAGACTATATATGGGTACTTTTGACTCCATGTTAGTAAAATATGGGGCTGTAATGGTAGGTTATGCGGTTTTAGGGTTGCCTGTATTTGGACCAGGATCATAGGAGTATTTAAAGAGTATAGGAAATGATCCGTCTACCATAACTAGAGATTATGTAAGAAACTCTTCGCTTTTAATTAATTTAGCAAAAGCTATTGGAAGATTAGTTATTTCTTATAAGGAAATTTAAGAGTTGGCAGGATATACGACTGTTGTGAGTGAAATTAGAGATGTTTTATTAGATTTGTAAAATGGATAGTATTAGAGGAAATTAGTTGATTCAGCTAAAGAATTCGGATTTAAAGATACTTAAAAACCTTAAATGGTTAATATTAGTACTGGAAATGTAAAAAATAAAAAATATAATAAAAAAATATTTTTTTATAAAAAAACAAAAATAGCTTCATGAAAGTTAAGATTGTATAATATTTGACAAGGTACCTATTATTACCCCTAATGGTGAGAAATTATCAAAATAAATATCTTTATTAATTAAACATGGGGAAAATGTAATAGTTACTGGTCCTAATGGATGTGGTAAATCATCACTTTTTAGAATTTTAGGAGGACTATGGCCTATATTTGCTGGGTCTTTAACTAGTCCTTAATTGTAAGATTTGTTTTATATACCTTAGAAAGCTTATTTACCTTCAGGAACATTAAGAGATTAAATTATTTATCCAGATACTAAATTAAATATGTTAAGAAAAAAAATATCTGATGAAAAATTAAAAGAATTTTTAAGACATGTAAATCTTGAATATATAGTAAATAGAGAACCTAATTAGTTTGATACTGAAGGAGATTGGTATGATAAACTTTCTGGTGGTGAAAAATAAAGAATTTCTATGGCAAGAATGTTTTATCATAAACCTAAATTTGCAATATTAGGTATAATAAAATATAATTTAATATATATATAAAATATATATATGTATATATTAATTAAATATATATAAATATATTTTTTATTTATTTATTTATTTTTATATATATATATTTTTATTTAAATTTATTTATATGTTTTTATTTTTTATATATATTTATTTTAAGATGAATGTACTAGTGCTGTTAGTATGGATGTTGAACATTAATTATATGATTATTGTAGAATTAATAATATTACTTTATTTACTATTTCTCATAGAGTTGAATAATTAAAAAAATTCCATGATTTTATTTTAAGGTTTGATGGAGAAACTAATTGGAAATATGAAAAAATTAATCATTGATTATTTATAGATTTTTATAATATAATTATATAATTTCTGGTTTTTTTTATTTATATTTTTATTTTTAAGAGGAATTTTTAGAACTTTTCTTTTTAAAATAAATAACTATTTATAATTATTTTATTATATTCTTAAATTATAAACTATTTTATTTTATTTTGATATTATTTTACTTATTTCTTTAAACTTATTTAAAAATACTTTTTTTTATTATGATTATTAAAAATTGAAATCAAATGTTAATTAAGGTTATTGATAAAAGATTTAGATATTTTATTATAATAAGAAGAATAAAAAGCTAATTTTATTTTAAAAGATCTATAAAAAGTATAAAAAATCATATAACATAAGAAATAAAACAATCGATAAATTGAATAATAAAAATTTTATATGAAAAAATTGATTTTTTAAAAATTTTTGTTCAAAATATACAGTTAATATAGTTTATTAGGATATTATATAGTTTAAAATTTAATATTTTAAAAATAGAGATATTAATATATATTTAAGTTTAATTTAAAGTTTTTTTAATTAATAATAAAAAATCTTTTTTAATATGATTTTAAAATATTATAAGTCTCCCAATTATATAAATATTAAATTAAACAAATATCTCCAGGAATTATTTTTTATATATAAAAAGTATTATTGTCAATTAGATTAAGTGAATAAAATGTATCAAAATCATTTTTTTATAATCTAAAAAAAAAGAAATTTCAATTAATTTATTTTATAAAGTTGATGTAAAAACATTATGAAAATAATAAGCTAACCATAAAATATAATGATATTAATAGTTAATTATTCTAGAAGGTCGGAAATAAAAACTAGTAAAAATAATCATTTTTTTATATTTACATTCATACTTATATCAAACAATGGCATCTAGAAAACAGGATTAGATAATAACTAGTATATTAAAGAGTAAAAATATAAAAAAAATAATAATATATAAAATATAAAAATTATTAATATGGGAAAAATAATAATAAAAAAAAAAGTAATTCTATACTAATATATATATTATTTTAAATATTAAATAATAATCAAATATAAAAAAACTTAATATGATAAAATATAAATATTTAAATATAAAATTATTTATTATATACATTATATTTAAATTTATAAATCTAAAATATAAGTTTATATTATTCATAAAATTAAATATAAATAAAATATATAAGAATACTAAAATTTTTTTTTATTGAAAAAATAAAGAAATTATAATGTATAAATTTAATAAATATTTATATATATATATATATATAAATATATATATTATTACATTTATTTTTTTATGCGTATATTTTTTATTTATGATATATATTAATTTAAATAATTTATTGTAAAAGATATTTTATAATTTATATTTTTATACATTCGTGTGATAAAATAAAAAAATTTTTTATACTGCTTATTATATTATTATAATTTTATTTCTTTTATTTTATATTTTTATATTAAATAGATAAATCATAATTCTTTAACTTTTAGTTTTTAATATTTATACTAAATGCTTTTTATTAAATTTATCATTTATTTTAAGTAAATTATTTCTTTTTATACGAATACCTTATATAAATATCTAATATACACTCTTTTATAGTTAAAAGCTATATGTTTAATCTCTCTATTAACCAAATTCATTTTAAACTTAATAAAATCTGAAGGTAAATGTATGGTTCTTTTTTGACATTAGTTTATTGTTTATGAGTATATTTAATCAGTAAATATATTTTTTAAAATAATTTATTATTATTATTTATTTTTTTGAAAAAATTCACCACGTTTTTGTTGTGTTTTTTTAAAAAAAACTTTAAAGATATATTTTAAAAAATATTAAAAAATAATATATATATTTTTAATTAATATATTTTCTTTAATGAAATTTTATATAAATTTTTGAATTATACTAATTAGTTAAGTTTGATATAGTATTAATCTTTTTTTATTTATAAATTATTTAATTTAATTTTAATTTTATGTATTTATATCTATATCTTTATTAACTCAAACTATAAAAAAAAAAAAATTATTGATATAATTATTTTTATTATTATTATTATTATAATTATTATTATTATTATTATTATTATTAATTTTAGTTTTTTTTCTTTTCTTTTTATTTTTTTTTTTTTACTTTATTTTATTTTTTTTCTTTTATATAATTTTTAGTAGATATAAATATCCTATACTATTTTTATTTTTATTATATTTTTTTGTATATTTAATTATATTTTTTTTATATATAATATATTTATTAAATATTTTTTAAGATTTTAAATAAAAAAATTAAAAAAAAATATTATTATAATTATATATATATATATATATATATTTTATTTAGATATAAAAATATATAAAAAAAATATATAATTAATAAATTTAATATAAATGAAAATTAAATATAAAGTAAAATGTCAGTTTGTAATAGCTTCTAAATTTTATATTTATTCTTATTATAATTCATTTATATTATCCAATATTTATTTTTCTTCCATCTAATGTTCTTAATGTTTTTCTTATTATTTTTATTCATCATCTTCTCCTTCAACTTCTTAAATTTCCTCTTTATTTTATCCATCTATTTAATAAAATTTAAAAAAGACATAATAATAATTAAACAAAATTAAAATAAAATACTTGGTGTTTATTCTTTAGAACCTTAATTATATAGGAAAAGCTTATGCTTTATCAAATTATTACTATCTGAAAGTTAATCTTATTCTAAAGACCCTGTTGTATAATACACAAGACTAGATTTTTTCCTTTAAACTATATCCTAATTGTTCTTTTCAAAATTTGTAATAATTGTATCTTAATTAACGAAAGAGGATATGTCCTAATCATTATTACTATTAATTAAATAAGGTATTCTTAAAGGTTTAATATACATAGTCTATACTTTTTCCCTTAATTAATCTATATCTTCAATTTAATTTAGTGATTTTATATTATCTATAGAGGGTATTTTTTTTATTTTCTAAACATGGAAATATTAATGTTGTAAACATTAGGAAGCTTAGATTCTTTTGGAAGGATCTTTTTCAAGCATTTATTATAGTAAATCTTTTGCGCTTATAGATAGGTTATCATATTCTTTTTTGTCAAAATCTATTTCACACAATTTGTTTTTTTGTAATACATCGTTAAATTTATTGCCTGTAAATACTGCTCTTCCTGTTAATAATATGTGAAAAATTACTCCAGCTGAAAAAATATCACATACTGTAGAATATTTTGATGTCTTATCTACTAAATTAGCTATTTCTGGTGCTACGAATCCAGGTGTACCACATTTAGGAAATAAATAAGGGTATTCATCGCAAAAATTACCTAAACCAAAGTCGACAATTTTTAAATATTATTATTAGTCTTTTTTTAAATATAGAATATTTTCAAGTTTTAAATCTCTATGCATTATTTTTTTAGAAGAAATATAATTTAAACCTTCTAATATCATTTTCATAATTTACATAATTTCAATATCCTAATATGGAATTTAAGAATGTTTTTTAACATCTTCATATAAAGAGGTACAATTTTCAATGATCTCCATTACAAAATAAAATGTATTTTCACCTTCAAATGTTTCATATAATTTTATTATATTTGGATTATCACATATATTTCGCATTACTTTCAATTCATTATATAACGATAGCTATTATAAATATAAAAAATAAATATAGCATTGTATTATATAAATATTGTATATTTTATATGATTTTTAGTATTAAATAATATTATAAATGAAAAATAAAAAAATATATATTTTATAAATCTTTTTTAGATATTAAGATATATTTATATAAAAATAAAGAAATGATAAAAAAAAATATATATATATATATTTATATATATAAATTTAAATATATATTTTATATATTATATATTATTTATATAATTTTAATTTTTTTTTTCATTTTATTAAAATCATAGTTTTATTTTTAATTTATATATATAAATTATTTTTTATTTTTATTTTAAATTAATTTAAATTAAATATTTAGATATTTTATATTTTTTTTTTTAAAATATAAAATTTACCATTCCTCTATCTGTTTCTTATAATTTATTTTTTTCAAAACATTTTACTGCAAATTTTTTTTATGTCATTCTTTATCTAGCTGAATAAACCTTATATTAAATTTATTATACAAAATAAAAATTATATTTATATAATATTTTTTTTATATATATATTATATAATTAATAAAATGTTTATAAATATAATTATTATTTAAATATAATTATATTTTTTATTTTTATATTTTTGATTATATAGAAATATTTTGTATTTGTAAGATATATGTATTTATAAATATTACAAATTATAAATTATTATATTTTTTTTGAATATATTTTTGTACTAAATTATTTATAATATATTAATTATAATTCTATATATATATTTATTTTTTATTTATTCATATATCTTACTATTTTATATATTATATAATTTTTTTTATTCTATTGTTTAATATTTTTTTTATTAATTTACTCTTGCGTAATTACCTTTTCCTATTAAAGCAATTATTTCATATTCATCCTAAAATTTTGCTTAGAAAATTTTTTAACTAAAAATTCCTTTTAATGTCGTTAAAACTATATTTTCTGCCAAATATTTGTATTAATTTTTCCCTACTACTAATATAAAACCTCTTAAAACATATGGCATTTATTATTTATCGTAAATCCAAATTACTTTACTATTTGGCTTTAACTCAATAACTTTATCAGGAGTTTTTTTATATGGTTCCTTTTTTTTAAAAAAAAAATAGATATATTAAAATATATATTTTTATTTTAAATCCTTACATTACAAATTATAAAAAATTCGTTTAACATATAAGAATATTTTATTTTGTTTGTAAGTAATTTTTTTTATTTTATTATCCTGCATTCGAAATTGCATTTACTATAATCTAAACTTCCATTTATCATATATTAATTAATATCAATTTTACTGGGAAACACTATAAACCCATCTGTTTATGTGGCTGTATAACCGATTCGGGTTTCTGTTTCTGTTTCTGTTTAATTCATTTTTTTTTTTTTTTTTTTGAAAATTAGTTTTTTTAATATTTTATAGAAATAAATATTTTTTTTGATGGTATTTTAAATAATTATATCAATTAATTATTTTTTTATAATAATAATAATAATACTTTAGTTAAGCTTGTAAATATAATATTTGTGTTAAAATATTACTTATTAAAATTAAGATATTTTTTTAAATTAAATAAAAATATATATGTAATTTGAGGATAATAAATTTAAAAAAAATTCTATGATTATAATACATTAATAAATTGATTTAATTTTTTTAATGAATATAAAAATTATAATATATATTTTTAAAAAAATAAAATAGATTAATATTATTATTAAATAAAAAAAATGTAATAAATAATTCAATTATTATTTGTATTTTTTTTATTGTTAATAATTTATTTAACTTAATTTTATTATTTTTTTCTATCATTTAGAATTTCGTTAAGCAAATTCGAAAGTTTTGTATTATTATTATTTTAAATTTATTATTATTATTATTATTATGATTATTATTATGATTATAATTATTATTATTATATTTATTAATTTTATTATTAATATTTTTCTTTTTTTTAATTTTTTTTTGTTACATTAGATTATTCATTTAATTTTTTTTCCTTATTTTCTTATATTGTATTATTTTAAGATAAATTATTTATATTTTTATTTTATTATTGTTTTTTTAATTATTGAGATTCAATAAATTTTAAATTATCATACTTTATATTATTTATAAACATATATTATCTTAATTATTAAATTTATAAACTCAATTTATCACTTTAGATTTACATTTAATTTATAATTTCATCATCTGTCTTATTAAATTAATTAATTTAAACAAAAATTACAAAATTAAACATTTTTTTTACACTTTGAAACTTTTTTAATTCACATATATTATTATTTATTTATTATAAAACTTTATTTGTTTCTTTATTTAGTTAAACATTATTCTTAATAATATATTTTTATTTTATTTTATTTTTTATTTTTTTTACTAATTTTGGAGAAGACATTGAATTTTTAATATTATATAAAAAAAAAAAAAAAAACTAATAATTTAAAAAAAAAAATATTTAAAAATAATTAATTATAATATTTATATCATTTATATTTATATATTATAGAAAAAAAATTAATAATTTTACGTATTTTTATAATAATTAATTTAATTTTTTTTTTATCTTTATTTTTTTCATATTTTCTAAAAAAAAATCTCCCTTTATTTTTTATCTAATACCTAAAATCCATTATAAGCAATTTAAATATCACTTAAAAACGCAAATTAAATCTAATTTTTTTATTATTGTACAAAAACGTCTAAAAAAGCCTAAATTTAATCGATATCTTACTTTTAATCTACTAACAAACAGATAGCATCATATCCACCAGCTCCCGGGCACACTGCATAATACACAAATTGAAAAAAATCTAAAATTTAATCAAGAAAATGTGAAAAAAGGTCTGGTTCGGTATCTACATTAACCATTTATCCTAAATTTTTGAACATTTTCCTATATTAAATATTTATTGATTTAAATTCATTTTTAAACTGAGAAATAGATGTATTTTCCTTGTTTATTTTATCAAAAAGTTAACTAATTTAATTCACAAATTGGTTATTTTAAGTAAAAAATTAATTCGCAAATTCTTAGTTTTATTTAAGAAAAAGACTTATTTTTCCAGCCAAAATTCTAGTGTCAGATCCTATTTAAAAATCAATCATTATGATTTTTAATTATTATGGAATTTAAAATTTTTTGAAATTCAGTGTGTATATTTCACTGTTTTAGTCTATTTTTTTTCCATATTTTTTATATATTTATGTTCCATATATACTAGTGGATATATCAAAGCCACTTCCGATTTTTTTTGGGCTAAATTATTAGCTTTTTGGGCTAAATAATGAAGTTTTGAAGTAAATAAATCATTATTTTCGCAAAAATTTTCATGTTTAAGCAATAAAATTCCCAAAATGGAAACTAAAAGACATGCACTGGAACCTAAACCGGTTTTAGAAGAAGGTTTTTATGAAAAAAATTGAAATTTTTTGGAGTTATTTTATTATAATGTGAAGAATTTATTGTCGTGGTAAATATTTATTTATATATTTTCTTCGAATATTAAGTTTTCGTCCAATATTATTTATACTATTGCATTTAAAAATATATTAACATCATTTTATTATATATAAGTGTATTTTTTTAAGCAAAATCTAATATATAATCCCAATTTTAATTCAATTAATGAGATTTGAAAATTAACTTTTTTAATTTTTATCTAAACATTGTTAGGAATCAAAAATATCGATTGGTTATATATATGTATAGTAATTTTAATCTAAACTTATTGAAATTCCTTCACAGTTATCAGATAAAATTGCATAACCGCCCATTATTAATACTTTTGAAGGACATGAACATATTGTATTATTTTACATGTTATTTTAATTAAAAAAAAGATATATTTTATATAAAAATGAATATAAATAAGTTTTTATTTAAATAAATATTTAAGAAATATATAATATTTTACGAATATACATGGATATATATATATAATATTAATAAGATTTTTTTTTATTTATAATTAATAAATTAAATAAATTTATTTAATATATTTTATTATTAAATTTTAATTTTTTTTAATAATAATAAATTATAAAAAATGAAATAAAAAATATTGATTTTTTTATATTTTTTATTTTATGATTAGAATAAAATATAACTAAATTAAAATTAATATGAGTAAAATCGTTAAAAATAAATAATTATTTTATTTTATTTTAATTTATTTATGATTTTATAACAAAAAAATAGTTTAAATTGATTAAAAATAAATATATACTATTAAAACAATAAAAATTTATTAATATAAATAAAAAAATTAAAATTATCAATAATTATTAATTATAACAAATATAAACTCATAAAATTATATTATTAAAAAAAATGGAAGATAAAGACTAAAAAAAATATAATTTAAATAGCTTATACACATCTCCAATTAAAAAACATTAAGGAGAAGAATAATCTATAGATTCGAACATACAATTAAATTATTAATCATCATTAAAAAACTCTATTGAAAATACACAAAATACGAATTATTAAACAAAATATACAATTAATTCACAAAAATCTAATAGATAAAGTAATTATAAATTAAATAATTCAATAGATTATTAATCTAACAATAATTATATAATTTAATTAACATAATAATCATCTATAAATAATATTTAATAAGAAAAAATAAATGAAAAATAAATAAGTAGAGTAAAAGATTAATATTAATAAATTTTTTAAAAAGATAATCTTTTGTTAAAAATTGAAAATATAAAAACAGAAATAAAAGTAAATATATAAATAGATATAGATATAGATATAAAAAAATATATATAAATATATATATATAAATATATATATATATATATATATAATATATTATTATTTATATATATATTTTTAATTATATATATTATTATTATATTTATAATATTTTTTATTTATTAAGGAACATTAATTATAATTATAAAATATTTCATAAAAAAGAAAATAAATATTTTTTGAGTTTCATAATATTTTATGTTAGATTGAAATTTAAAAATAAAAAATTAACTTTTCTTCTAATATAATCTCTAAAAGATTATTTTTATAAACTATATAATAAGATTTACTATTATTTAAGTAATAAAATCAATTTATTTATTTTGTAAAAAAAACATTTTTTTTTTTTTAAAAAAAAAAAATTAATAATTTTTTGTTATAACTAGAGATAATATATAATTACTTAATTAATTTAAACAATTAATACTATAAAATATTTAAATATACGAAAAGTATATTAGTAATTAACTAAAAATCCAAAAAAAGTCAAAAGATAAAAACCTAAATGAATATTTTGAATTCGAGTCTTTATTTGTAGATTAGTACAATAAATATTAATAAAATTTTTTACATTTAAACGAAGAAATAAATATATACAAAAATCATTTATAGTTTGATAAAAGCAGTTTAAAATTATAACAAAAACAAAACGAAATATTTGATTTTTTAAAAAATTTGGATATATAAGATAATTTGTCAATTTTAATCGAAGATTTTTTATAAACTTTATAAGAATTATTATAAGAAACTGATGAAAATATAAATTTGAATAATAACTTATATTAGAATTTAGAAGAAGGCTATAATTAAGCCCAAGAACTGTTATTTTACAGAAATGAAAAAATGATAGAAATAAAAGAAGAAATATAGTAAGTTCGAATTCTAATTTTAAAAACAAACAATAGTTCTAATATTAATTTTTAAATGATAAAAGAAACCCTTAATAGGCTAAAAAATATATTTTAATTATTAAAAAAAATGAAAAGAAATTCTAAAAAATGTATTGATATTCGAAATTCGGCTTTTTATTATGGATTTAGATAAAAATAAATAAATAAAATATTATTTTAGATATTTTAATACAAATAAGAATGTTAATAATTAGAAAAAGTATTAGATTATATATAGAATGGGTTAAAAAATGATATATAATTTGTTTAAAATTTAAAGGAAAATACCGAATAAATAATAAGTCTTTTTAAAAAAGAACTTTTATTATAAAATCAGAAAATTATAGTGTAAAAATCTTAATAATAAATACTTCTTTTATATGAAATTCAAAATAAAATCCTTTAATTAAAATCGATTCCGGAATTCATTTTAATTGAATTTTAAATTGAGTCTTTAATAGAAAATATTTAAAAATAAATTGATGATATTTACCATTTCTAGCATGTTTTTTTCCCTAAAATAAAACTAGAAAAATAAATGAATATGTTCCTAGAATGTAAAAATGATGTTATATCAAATATTAGAGATTCTAAGTAAATTTTGGGACTATTTAAAACTAATCCATACCTAGTTTATTAAAATGATGTTTTTGAATAACTTCTAAATATATAAAACTTAAATGTGAAATATTTTAAAATTATATAGAATGTAAGTAATAAAAATTAAGATATAAATTTGATGTTTTAAGAAGTTATGGAATGTAAAAATAATGTTTATTTAGTTGTTTTTCTAATTGAAAAAATTATGGTTTTGTAAAATGTTTAGAATTACTAGTTTATTGTAGATTAAGAAAAATTTATTTTATAGTCTTAAATTCCGACTATTATTTAGAATATTTAAAAAGCATTAAATAATATATAATGTAATTTTAATTTTATAAAGAAAATAAATAAATATAAAAATAATAAAAAATAAATATATATAATATATATAAATATATATTATATATATAAATATATATATATATATATAGATATTTTCGTTATTTAAATATATTATTATTTTTATAATAATATTTAGAATTAAAATAAAATTAAATTTAATATGATTTTTGCTTGTTTTCTTAATTAGTTAGTGTTGAAGATTATCTTTTATAAATTTCTGTTTTATTTTAATATTGGTAAGAACATTAAAATAATATTTGCTAATAAATAATATAAATTCGAAATAATAATATGATTTTTAATTAATAATAAAAAGTTGATTTATTAATATCTTCAGTATTAGAAAATAATATCGATGAATTAAATGAATTTATTAAAAATTTATACCCTTAAAATAAAAAATTTAAAGCATTTTATATTAAAATGTTAAGTTTTATACAGAAACACTTGTAAGATATGGATTTTAATTAGAAAAGAAAAAACTTAATATATATTCAGCTAATTATATGTTTAGTTGGTTAGATAAAAATTATTAAAATGCTTTTTCTTCTATATCATACTTATTTGATTTAGATGATTTAATAGCGTTATAAAAATATATAACTATATATATAAAAAATTATATATTTATTATAAATATTTATTTATATAAATATATATAAATTTACATATATATATACATATAATATAATTTTTTTTTTATATATACATAAAATAGTTACTAAAATGAAAATTAATAAGAAGGCTTTTTAATTTCTTTAAAATTACTTAGAAGTAAAATAACCGAATGTTTTTAAACTTAATAAAGTTTAAATTAACTTTTTAATTAGGAAAATATAATTTCAAATTTAAAATTGGATTTTGTATTTTAAATTGTTTTAAAAGATAGTTTACTTTACGATATGAATAGTATTTTTTATACCTTTTAATTAAAAATTAAATTTTATTTAATAATAATTATTAAAAAAAAAAAATAGCTTTCGAATAATTAATTAATATTGGGAAAAAATTTAATTTTAATATAAGACTTTCTTAATAAATTAAATTAGAAATAGAAGATAATTAAAATAAATGCATAAACTTTTAATAAAATAAACATTAAATTGAAAAATTATTAAGAATATTACAGAAATATTATTCAGTGTTAGAATTTGATTAATAAAGATAAACTTTTGTGTAATAAAAAATGAATTTATTCTAATAAGAACTTTAAAAATAAATATAAATTCATACATAAAAAAATACAGTTTTAATTAGGGACATGTTAAATATATAATCAAATACAATGAATTAAATTTAATATATTATATAAATAATTAATTCTTATTTAAAAATTAATAATCTTTTATTTGAAAACGATGATTAGAATATGTCATATATGAACAGCTTTTTTAAAGATAACTATAAAATATATAGTGTTTTATAAGATTTAAGATAATCTATTGATTTTTTATTAGATGATTAATTGTTTGAAAAGTTAATTTAATAAAAATAATAAATTAATTTAGATACTTTATCTATTAAATTGGAATAAAAAATTGGATTATTTGAATGTTTTGATGGACTTGGTATTTTAAAAGAAATACAAATTAATCCTAATTTAATTAAATGGAAAGAAATTGTTTACAAATCAATTAATTTTCTTTAATAAGATATCCAAAATAAAGACTGCTTATAAGATTTAAAAGAAGATTTTAATAAAATTTATAATTAAATAAAACCTTAATAAGAATTTATTCAAAAATTCATAAATTTTATTGCAATATAAATAAAATAGAAATGAAATAATAAAAATCAAAGCTTTTTTATTATTTAAAAAATATATTTATGTAAAAAAAAATGTAAATAAAGAATTTTTATATATGGAGGCAATATATATATATATATTTATTGTTGGTTTTTTTTTCTAAATATTTAATAATAAGTTTATATATAAATAAAAAAATAAAAAATATATAAATATTTTCCTTTTTCAACAAAAAAAATATTATAAGTGTATTTTTTGTTTTTTTTTGTAACAATCACAAATATGAATCTATATTTAAATTAGTTTTGAGCAAATTATATATATTTAATTATATTATATATAAAAAACATTATATATTATTTTATTATAATGATTCTAATTTTAATAGTCTTGTTTTTTTAAGTTTATTTATTTTTATTATTAATTCTATTATTTTTTCCCTGTTTTTTAAACTAATTTTTCAACTTTAAGAAAACTTCTTAAATCTTCATATACATTAATACTATTATTTACTATTTTTTTATATTATTATTATAAATCTTTCTTAATTTATACTCTTAGATTCTTTCTTTTTTAAAAAATAATAAATTTACTATCTATTTATTATTTTAATTGATTTTTTTTAACTTATATTTGTGATTTCGTACTTTATGTATTGCTAATACTACTTTTAGTTTATTCCCTATTATATTTAGAGAGGAAGATTTATATTTTTGTTAGTTTAAATTAATTAATAAATAAATATATCTGAAATTTTCGGAATGTATCTAAAAAGAAAAAAAAATAATATATATATATATCATCAATAACTATGTCTATTTACTCTTATAAATTCAAATTTTTATAATCATTATATAAGACTTAAAATATTTGCAATCAAATGATTTTTAAAGTTATTTAACATAGATATTTATTATAAAGTATTAGTTTTTTTCTTTAATTTTACGATATTTAAAATAACATTCTTAATTTAATTTAGACTAAAAAAAATTATTTCTTTTTTTGGTAAAACATGGAAATATGGACATTTATATATTTCCATTATTGAAATTTTCCTTATTTATCTTTTTAAATAAATAATTTTTTCTTTTTTATAGAATTCATATAATTAAAAATATTGAATATGTAAGTGTGTTTATATTCTAATCAAATACAAAAAGAAAAATTAAAATATATTATTTTATTCTATATACATATAAAAAAAATATTATATATTAATAAAAAAACATTGTTTATATTTTAGATTTTAATTAAATAATTAAATTTAACTATTTATTCAAAAATTTTTGCTAAAATATTTATTTCATATTTTAAAAATGTATTATTTATCGAATTCATTTCTTAGTTTTTATCTTAAATAATTAAAACATTTATAAAACTAATAATGGATATTAAATCTGATTATTTCTACTAATTATAATTTAAACGAAATATTAATCTAAATAAAATAAAATATATATTTAAATCTAATAAAGATATTATTTATCTAAAAATAAAATAGAATAAGTAGTCTTTGTAAAAAATAGTTTCGAAATATTTTAAATATAAGATTTATATGTAATACAAAAATTCATTTTTCTATATAAATAAACAAAATTGGAAAGACCTTATATAAATTATCGCTTATAAAATATACGATATATATCATTTATATTTATTTTTATAGTTTTTACTTATTTAGTTGATTTGAATTTGAGTTTAATATATTTAATGATTTATTCATTTTAATTTTTTATATAAATTATTTAGTATTTTTAATTTGTTTTATTTATATAAATTATAAATATTTAAAATATATTTATATGTTTTAATATAGCAATAAAAAGATATTTTATAGGAACTATTTAAAAATAATAGATGATGAATAATAAATATTATAAACATAAACTTTTAAAAAGAAATATATAAACAAATATACATATTAGAAATAATAATAATAATTTTAAAATAACACATATAATATAAAATAACTTTTCGAAGAAAATAAAATATTAAAATAGTTTAATTTTTAATGTTTTTAGTATTCTTTTTGATTGTTTGTTTTAAATATAAAAACTAAATAATATAGTTATTTTTTTTTATATTAATTACCTTTAATTATTTCCTAATATTGATATTAATTTCCTTTAATTTGTTAAATATTCTTATTAATAACCTTTAGTTTTTAATTAATTTAAATACTTTGAATATAAATATAATTTTTTATTGAAAATAAAAATATTAATTATTTATAGACATAATTAATATTCGAAAAGTAAAATATAAACAATACTTCACTATTAAAAAATAATATTAACTAAAATTGTAATTATTTAAACTATGAAAAATAAAAAATATTATAATTTATATTACCTTTAATATATAAATATTAAATCCTAACTATAAAAGTAAATAAACATCTATTTTTTTCAATTTAAACATATAATATATAAAACAAAGAATAGTAATTGCATTAATCAAATAGATATAATAAAAAAATTATAAATATAAAAAAAAATTAACTAAAATATATATATATTTACAAAAAATTAAATATATATTAAAAAAAAAAAATGTCAAACGCTTCTGACCCATTTTCAATTTTAAATAAAAACCGGGGTGATTTAAGGATGCCTTAAATATAAAAAAAACAGGAAATAAAAGTATACCGTAAAGGAAAAATACCCGAAAACATAAATGAATATGGATAAAATGTATCAGAAGATGAAGATGATATTTTTCCAGAAGCAAAATCATTTTCTTCTTTAAATAGTGAAAAAATAAATAATAGATTATAATAAATAGAAAGTTTAATATAAGAAGAAGAAAATGAAGGTTAAAAAATAGAAACTGTTCAAAAAGCAATTTAGAGAAGAAGACAAGTTTAATAATCGTAAATTATTTAGGAAAATCCTGAATTTAAAAAACCAATGGAAAGAAAAAATATTTAAAATTAAGAATAGGAAGTCAAAATTACAAACAGAGCATAATTAAGGGCAAAGCTTCTAGAATAATAAAAATAAAATGAAAAAATAGAAGAAAAAATTTAACCGAAAGAAGAATCTTCCTAAAGTGAAGAATAAGAAGATGAAAATTCAGAAGAAGAAGATGATGAAGAAGAAGATAAAGATGAAGATGAAGATGAAAATGAGAAAAAAGTAATGATGAAACCTGTATATATACCTAAAAATGAAAGAAAATAAAACAATTAAATTATAGAAGAAGAACTTGCATTATAAAAAGAAAAAGAGAAAATTCACGAAATGAAAAAAAATGAAACTAAATAATTAGTTATTGAAGCAATAAGAAAAGATGAGTAAAATGATGATAATAACAATGATAATAAAAGTTTAATTGGAATAGAATTACCAAATGATAATGATAATATTAATCCGTCATATGAATATGAATAATGGAAAATAAGAGAATTGAAAAGAATTAGAAAAACAAGGGAAGATTAAAAAAAAGAAAGAAGATGAAGAAGATAAATTAAGAAGAAGAAATATGACAAATGAATAAATTTTAGAAGAAGACAAAGTTTATAATATATATATATATATATATATATATATATATATATATATATATATATATATATATATATATATATATATATTTTTATATATATAAAATTTTCTTTATTAATATATATTTATTTTATTTTTATTTTAAATTCTTATAGTTGTATATTTTTTAATAGATTTTGATATATTTATTTTAATATTTAAATATTTTTGTTTTATAGTAATTAGGATTACATTAAAAAAAACAATAAAGATAATATAATTTTATGTAGAAATATTATCATAAGGGTGCTTTTTATTAAGATGATGAGGATGAAGTTTTTTAAAGAGATTTTAATATGCCTGTTGGTGAGGAATTAATGGACAAAAGTGTTTTACCTGCTATTCTTTAAAAAAGAAGAGGTACTTATGGTAAGAAAGGCTAATCAAAATATACACATTTAACTGATTAGGATACTACCAATTATGATCCTTTGTTTAAAGTTGATTAAGATTTGTAATAAAAGGCATTTTCTAAATATGCTGGTCTTAAACAAGCTAATATTCTTATTCCTAATTAATAAAAAATAAATAAAGATGATTTTTAATTTTTAAAAATTTATATATTATTTATATTTATAATGAATTTTCTATGTTTTTATAAAAAAAAATATAATTTTCATAATTTTTTTTTTTCTTATTATTTTTTTTTATTTTTTATAAAAAATAAATAAGTTAATTTATTAGAAACTTTTTGTTTGTACAAATTTTTTGTTTTTATTTGCTTAAAATTATTATTTTTTTTATAAAACAAACAAAAAACAAAAAAAAACAAAAAAAATTGAATTTCAAATTTCAAATATTTTTTTTTTTCATAATTATATAAAATAATTAAAAAAAAAATCAAAAAATTTACTATAAATTAAATACTTATATATAAATAATAAAAAAAATGAATACTATAGATATTATATAAAAAACAATTTAGTTTATAAATCTCCAAAAATCTAGTATAGATACAGAGGCTAAAAAAGAACAAATAATAACTTGTGAATTTTAAATGAAAGAGCTTTTATCTATTTATAATTACTCCAGGAAATAAGTAAATCCATAATTTTATTATGATGAATTATAAGAATATTAAAAAAACTAAAGTCCAAACTAAGACTAGCTTTTAAACTTAAGCTAAGTAAATTAAAGCCCTAATAATAATAATTAAAATTAAGAAATTTATTCTTATAATTAAAATTCAAAAAAAAAATTAAAGAAAAGAAAAATGTTAGATTTTTAAGAAAATGTAAATTAAATAGAAGGACTTTTAAATGCAAATGGATTAGAATTAGGTTAAAAATTGAGAAATCGTTTATAGGATTAATATAATTTAATAATTGAAGTATATTCTTGTAAAACTAATAGGTTTTTGGGAAAAATTAAAGAAATGTTTAGTTTTAATGGGAAGAAATTGTTTAATTTAAACAAAGATATAAGTTCATTGATTTTAGAAATAAAGCATGTTCTATATAAGAATAATTATTCTTTATATTTTAAAGAATTCAGTGAAAGTAAAAACAATTTGAAAAAAGTTTAGAGAGATTTAGAAAATTTAGAAAGAAAGGAAGAACATATTTTAAGAATAAAAGTAAATAAATTTTAAGGGGAGAAAAAGGTAAATATTTATCTAAAAAATGAGGAGGATATTGAAAATTTTATTGATCAATAAGATTTAGAAAAATAACCAAAGGAATAATTAAAAGATCATCTATATACACTTTTTTAATAAAATAAAATAAAACTTCATCATTTTAACTATAATATTAGTCCTATTTAAATAGACTTTAATAATAATAATAATAATACTACTACTATTAATAATATTGTCACAAATACATTTTAAAAAGAAAAATCTAAATAAGAAAATGATATTGTAGAAATCTAAAGTAGTTATAATTCAAATCATGATTAATAATAAAATGAAAATGAGAATATAAATAATATTTAAATAAATAATAATCAAAAGAATGAATTTAATAGTATTAATAATAGATAAAATGTTAATAATAATAATAATAATGAAAATATAGAAATAAATGGATAATAAGGAATAGATAATAAAGAAAAAAATATAGATATTAACGAAACAAAAGAAGATATAAAATAAGAGATAGTGGAAAATAATATGAATATAATAAAAAATATACATGATATGAATAAATATAAGAATAGTGAAAATAATCAGAGTAATTTAAATGAAGAAAATATATAAAATTCATATATAAATAACAACGATAATAAAAATAACCATAATAATAATAATTATGAGAATAATATTGAATATAATTATATAAATTAATAAAATATTATTGATAATTATTAATATTAAGAGAATTCGAATTAAATTAATATTGAATATAATAACATTAATGAAAAAAAAAAAAATCTAAAAATAAAAGAATAAAATTTATAAAATAATAATAATATAATAAATGATAATAATATATAATAAAATAATTATATTATTAATAATTAAATTCTAGAAGAAAATAATATCAATAATATAAACATTTCTGATATTGAAATAAATAATAACAATAATTTATTAAGTTTACCTAATTCTTTAAATAATAAATAATTCTACGTGACTAAATTTTTATTAACACCTTTTATAGATTAAAGTATAATATGTTTCTTTAAATCATTATAAAATTAAAAATTCACAAACACGTTGCTAATAAATTAAAACTCGATTCAAATAAAAGAAAATTAACAAGTATTTGAATTCGGAAGAACAATGTTTTATGAATGCCTCGCAAAACTTAAATAATCTGATAGAATTAGTAGAACATAAGCTATTATTACCCTACAAATAAATCCAAAAAATAATAAACTTGAGTATATTTTAACAAATAAAGGTAGTAATGGAACTTAAATTAAAGAATATGATGATACGCTAGGATGGTATGTATTAAAAGCATTTGATACAAAGAGAGTTTTGGAGAATAACGATACTATCGGAATACTATTTGATGATACTTAAAAATAATTGTTGATAGGATATACTTTTACATATTAATACTATACTTTTGAATGATTATATAAATATATACAAATATAAAATAATAATTATGATATAATAAATAAAAATATATAAATATATAAATAAAAAATAAATAAATTGTATATATATGTATATATTAATAAATATAATATAAATCATTATTTTTATTTTTAAAATTAAAAGATTTTGATAAATATTTCATTAAATTAGAAGAATATTTAATTTTATTTTTTGAGTCTTCATATTTTTTAATTTCATTCTTTAATTTCTATATTAATTATTTTTTTATTTTCTTAAATTCATAATAAAATTCTTGACTAAAAATATTTTTATTTTTAAAAAACTTAGTAATTTAATTCCATATTATGCTTTGTATTATAAATTAAATAAAAAATAAATAAATAAATTTTTACAAAAAATAAAGTAAAAATCCAGGTTTTGATTACTATTAATCTTAAAATTATAAATAGCAAAGTACTTTAGATACATCATATACAGTATAAAAAATTATATCTTAAAAAAAAAAAAAATATAAATAAAAAAATATAAAAATAATTAATATAATATATATATAAATATATATATAAATATTTATATATATTTTATATATTTATATATTTATTTTATTTATAATATATTATATTATTACTTTACAAGAAGTTTTCTAGTGTTTAATTTTTACCGTATTTTTATTTCAAAAATGTATAATTTTTGTAATTATAATGTTTTATTTTTTATATAAAAGGATAATATTTCACGATAGAACTCTTTTTAATTTTTATAGTGATATTAACAGATAATTTATATAATATTCTTACATAACTTTATATTTTAAGTTGTGCACATAATCCTTCCATAGAATATATATTTGGATTAAAATAATCAATTAATTAATTTAATATTAAACTTTTTTTTTATTTATTGAAATTTTATTTATATATACCTTCTAAGTTTATTTTTTAGAAAAGCTTTTATATTGTTCATTTAAAGATTTACATTAATATTATATATTATTTCTTTTTTATTTTTAAATAATAATAAGATATTTTTTGTTTTGTTTACATTCTTCGTTTTATACAAAAATAGGTTTTATCTCTAAACTCTTCATATTAATACTTTTTCCAATCCACTAACATTCAAATTACAATTAATTTTATAAGTTGACATGAATATTTTATATATGTAATTAAAAGTTAGCAAAAATTTTAGTCGTGTTAAATTAAAATCTATATTTTTCTCCGCATTTCAATAACTATTCAACTAACATAATAGCATTTTATTTTGAATCTGAAACAAATAAGTAATCATCTGTAAGTCTCATTAATAAATTAATATTATCTTTTTAGAGTTATTCATCTCTCAAAAAACTAGTAAACTCTTCTTCTAAATAAGCAAAATAAAAAGAGCATAAAACACTTGATATATTAAGACCTTAAGGAATTCCATATTTTAGTCTAAACTTATTTTTATTAAACTAAAAGAAAAAATTAAATTATATATATATATTTATATATAAATACACTAATAATTATATTATTGCATATATGTTATAATTTTTCCCTTATCATTTATTTTGTTATACATTTTTATTTATCTTAGTTAATTATTATTATTGGTCTTTAATCTTAATGCAGTTCTTTATAACCTTTTAATACACCATTTAAATCATTAAGGCTGTATGCTAATTATCTTTCTTTTTGATTAAAAAAACATTGGAAATTAGCATTATTGGAAGATTAATTTTATTATTTTGTTTATATTAGAGGCCTTTTATTTCTTTAAAAAAGTGTATATTTATTACTAAAATAAATTTAATCCTATAATATTTATATGTGTTATATTTTATTTTAAAAAATATAAAATATACTATTAAATCTGTTTTATCAAATAATTCCAAAAGCTTTTATTAATCTATAGATCATAGCATTTTCTTATATCTAAAGTAACAAAATATAGTTCTGGTTTTCCTTTATTTTTCCATTCTTTTACAAATTATTCATGTTTTTAAGATATTTATTTATTATCAAAAACACAATAACCTAACTTTTAGCCTAAAATATTCTTTAGATTTCTCAATACTAATTATGTATCTTAAAGTAGTTAATTTAAACTTAGATTTATTTATTTGTTCTTATTTTTTCTTAAAAAAGTCATTATAGGTCTAAATGAGCCTTTTTTAGGTATTATACGCAATTTACCTTCCGGATATTACTAATAAACTTCTTATTAAATATCTATTTTTTATAATTTTTGCAAATTTTTTTCTTCAAGCTTTTTAATATATTAAAATAAAATAAATGTAAATATTATTTATAAAAAAATACTTTTGTTATTGCTAATTTTGCTATTAAAATCCATATAGGTTTTCTATAATAAAATATCTTACTTCCTTATTTATGTTTTTCCGTTACATAAAAGTTAAATCTGATAAATGGAATAATTATTTTATTAAATAAAAAAGAGAGTATTTCTGATAAAATATTTCTTTTAAGACTAATGTATTTTTGTTTATTTAATTTTTTTTAATTAGAAGGATCCTAAAACCATTTTACTTCAAATATATCCATAAAACATATATAGTCTAATACTTTTTGATTTTCAAATTTTTTCATACTTACGAATTCTTTTAATTCTTTTTTTGTTTAATTTTTATTATTTAAATAAATAAAAATATATAAATACTATTTATAAATGTAATAAAGTTATTATTTCCTAATAATTCTTAAGGAATGCATGAATTAAGCATTTACTTTAATAAGCTATGTATTTTTTTATAAGGAACTTAGGCTTAATATATTTCATTAAATATTTATTCTGTTGATTAAGCTTGATTTTTTTATTTGTATTAAGAATAAAAATTTAAATATATATATAAAAAAAAAATATACTTTATTTATCGTTTTATTTATTTTATTTTATATTATAAACTTTTTATTTTAATTATTTATAATTAGGAGGTAATTTACAATGTTCGGTTAATAATTAATTAAAATTTATTTTATGAAAATTGTTTACTATTTATACTAAAAAATCTTTATATATTTATTTTTCTGATTTTTAATTTGCTTATGTAGGAAATCTTAATAGATAAAAGCTATTTAGCTCTTTTTAAAGAGTTTATTCTACAATTTATTAAGGTGTATCAATTGAAAATTATTAATTATTATTTTATTTTATATTTAACTATTAATTAACATTTAATTTTTTTTTTTTTCTGATGAATTAAAAAAAAAAGCTTTTATTTTTTTAAAAAAAAAATATAAAAAAAATTAAATAAAAAATAATTTTATATACAAGACTTAAATATTCCTGGTTATCTTCCCATATGATTACAATAAAATATTTTAGATCTTTAAATATCGGAATACGAGTTTATTTATTTTTATTTTTAGTTCTCTTTAATATTATTATTATTATTCTTTATATTGTTTCCTTTTATATAATTTTTTATTTATATAAAGATTTTATATTTATTTATACTTTATTTTTTTTAATTATTAAAGTAATTTCCTATATATAAGCCAGAAACTTAAACATATTCATCATTATCGACTTTTACAAATGTCTTTTTTTATTTTTATAAAAGAATTAAATGTATGTAAATTATAAATAATTATAAATTTTTAATTTAATTACCATATAATCAATTAAGAAATTCTTAAAAATATCCTCACCAATTTATGAATAAAATTATTTAAAATTCTCACCGAACAAAATATGTCTTGTCATATTTTTGCCACAATATTCGACCTAAAATCCTTTCGTTTATGTCCCTATTTATTAAACATAACAATTTTAATTTCCTATAAGTATTATGCTATCATCAATTACCTTTATTTAATTTAATTTTATTTTATTATAATATATAAATATATAGAATTTATAAATACTTATTTGATTGTTAAAGAAGGTTGATTTATTTATATTTTTTGATAAAATTAAGGTGTATATTATTCACTACATGTTATTGTTTATTAAAGGAATGTTCTTTTTTAATAAAAAAAATAAAATCATTTTATTTAATTTTTAAATAAAAAATATATACTAATATTTTTAATCATTTTATAAATGTTCATCATCTTTAATATTTAGGTCAAGAAGAAAATTTTTAAGTGAAGATACATATTTTTTATTAAAAACTATATTTAATATTTCAATAAGATCTTCCTTTTTTTTTAACATTTTAGAGTTTAATAAAATTGAAAATAAAATATTTTTAGGATATTATATAAAAAATATATTTATTTACTAAAAAAAATAGTAAAATGTTAAAACGAATATAATTAAATTACAAAATATCTTAAATAAATATTATGTATATAAAAAATATTTATATATATAACTATATATATATATATATTATATATTATATATTTAATATATATATATATTTATATATATTATTAATATATTTTAATTTTTATTTTCATATTTTTTATCCCATTTCAATTGCTTTAACAAATTATTCCTCTGTATATTAGAATATTTATCCTGCAATTAAATGATTTTTTTATCTTTTTAAAATATCTATTAATCTAAGTTATTTTTAAAAGCTTATAATAACTCTTATATTTATTTTTCAATTTTTTTATTAACTTATTATAATTTTTCATTCTATGTTTTGAAATCTCCTTGTTTTTCGTTTTATTTTGATTTTAAATTTTATAATCCCATTTTAGTTTTATCAATTTCTTCTTACAATCTGTTTATTCTATTTTATTTTATTTTAACATTATTTTATAATAAAATAAATATAATACTTGACATCTTTTTTATTTAATTCCATTCCTTTTTTTTTATTTCTTTTTAAATATTTCCAATTTCCTATTTTTTTTTTTTTTCATGTTATAAAAATTTTAATAAATTCATATATATATATATTATTCATACATTTTATATTTTTTTTCCATCTTTTTCTAATTAAGTTATTTATTATTTTATTATTGTTTATTATTTTTTTTATTCTTCAGTTTTTTCTTATAACATTTTTATTTATATTTAATATGATTCGTTTTCTTCTTCAAAATTTTTCCCTTTTTCACTTAATTAACTTAAAATATTTTCTTTCATTTTAATTTTGTCTTATAGAGTATCAATTTCTGAAATTAAAGCGTCTTTTTTCATTCTTTAAATTCTTATTGTTTATACTTTTTTTATTATTTTCTTTTTTTAATTTAAAAATATAATATATTACATTATTCTTCAATTGTTAATTCTAATTCTGTTATTTATTCATTTTTTTTATTGTCGTATTATTTTATTTTATTTAATTTTTATTATAATTCTTCTTATTATTAAATTAATTCTTCAGCTTCAATATCTTCCTATTCTAAACTATCATCATTATTAATTTAGTCTATATTTTCTTTATTTTGAATTCTTTATAACATCTATTTTATATATGTTTTTGTTTCTTTATTATCTTCTTATGATTAATTCATTATTTCGTTTTGTAATTCTCTTTCATTTAAACCAAATTCATCAATTTCTTCGTCTTCTTAATTTTGAGAATGATTATCATCTAAATTTAATTGATTTTACTTTTAAATTTTTATATTTTTTATATTTTTTTTTATATTAATATATTTATAAATACTAGTTATTATTATAATTTAATTCTTCTTTCGTTTTCTTTATCATTTATTTTCAAATATTCATCTTCTTTTTATTTGAATTATTGCCATTTTTATTATAAATCTTAATCCATTTTATTATTGTTTATGAATTATTATATTTTTTGTTTTAATTAAATATTATAATTTTTTTTTAAAAAAAATAAAAATAAGCTTTTATGAATTTTTATTCATTTTAATGTTTATATATATTTTTTATGTTTAATTAATGTTTATTTATTTAAATTAATAATAATAAAATATATTTAAATATAATATTTATATATATTTAAATAAATAAAATAAAAAAATAAAAGATATAGATTTAATATTTTACTATAAAATTTATATAATAAATTTTAATAATTTGTGATGATAAAATTAATTTAAATACTAAAGTTATCACTTTAATTTTTTATTTTTTATTTTCAAATATTTAAAATAAAAAAAAAAAAATGGATTAAAATTTGAGACAAATTGAATGGAGTGAGGTTGCAGAACATAATAAAGAAGATGATTTATGGTTTGTAATAGAAAATAAAGTTTATAACCCAACCGAATATTAAAATGACCATCCAGGAGGTCCTAATGTATTAATAAATTTAGGAGGAAAAGATGCAACATTAAAATTCGATGAAGTAGGCCATTCACAAAATGCTATAAAAATGTTAGAAAAATATTTAGTTGGATAAATAAAAAAAGGATCAATACCTTTAGAGAATTAAATTGCTAAAAATAGTGGTTCTGGTAATACATTTTTATATTTGATATTATTAGGAATTATAATTGCAGGAATAATATATTCTATGTTTTGATACTAAAATAAAATATTAATATTTTTCAATTTTTATTGATTTTTTTTTATTTTTTTAATCAAATAAAAATTATTTAAAACATATTT
Source organism: Ichthyophthirius multifiliis (assembly GCF_000220395.1). Taxonomy (NCBI): domain Eukaryota; phylum Ciliophora; class Oligohymenophorea; order Hymenostomatida; genus Ichthyophthirius; species Ichthyophthirius multifiliis. The sequence continues at coordinate 52,939 of NW_004085985.1, forward strand.
TATTTGAACTTATATAATTATAGAAAAAATAATTCTTATGTAAGATTTTGTTTATTTATAATTATATATATATATATATATATTTATATCTTTTTTTATATTTTAATTTTTTTAAAAAAACCTTTTTTTTTAAAAGAAATATATATTTTTTTATGTTTAATATAAAAATTATTAAAAATAAATATTTAATAATATAATTAATAGTAAACAAAATAATTTTTATTTCAATATTTATATATTACTATTTAATAAACATTTTTATTTTGCTTTTAAATATAAAATTATATATAATTTATATAGTTTACTATTATAATTTATATAGTTTATTATTATAATTTATATATAAATATATATAAACTTATTCAAAAATTTAAATAATATATAATTATTATTAATATTAAAATTTATATGTTTTAATATAATAAAATAAATATTTTTTCAGTTTTTATTTTTTTTATTTTGTTTTTTTTTTATAAATATTTTTAGGTCTATGTCCTATATGTCCTATACTATAATCACCATCATCATCATCATTTTTTTTTAAATTTTTTTTTTGTTTTAATCCTGTGTTTCCCATATCATCAATTTCTTTACTTTTTTTCAATTTTTTTAAAAAACTTTTAACTATTTTTTTATTTTTTAATATTCCTTCTTGTTTTTTAGAATATTTCTGTTTGTTGACTATTAAAGATTGCTTTTACAAATTATCTTATACTAAATTATTATTATCATTATTTTAATTATAGTTTAAGTGAATACATAAGAAACATACACAAAATACTAATAAAACAATTGTTAATAAGCCTTAAATTTTTTTAGAAAACATTTTTTTATTTTACTTATTTAATATAATTTAATAAATAAAAATAATAAATAAAATTAAGAAAAAAAAAAAACATATATATAATATTAATTTTTATTTTAAATAAATACTTTTATTTATAATTTTTCAACAATATTAAAAAAAAAAAAAATGCAATACTTTTACATAAAAAAAATATTTCAAAAAATATATAAAAAAAAATATTATTTATATTTAAAAAAAAATATAATATAAATTGTCTTGTTATAATATATATTTATATATAATATTGTTTATAATATATCTTTATATATAATATTATTATTGTTTTCTTTCATTATAAGTTAACTTTTTAAGTTACTTCTTACTGACCTTTTCTTACTCCTCCTTAATATAAATTAACTTTTGCAGTAACTTCCTTTATTTTATATGTTTTTATTTATTAATTTATATTATTTATTTATATATTTTTAAAAACTATTTTTTTTTTTTATACAATTTATTTATTAAAAGGTAAAGAATATCCATAATTAAGTAAATTTTTAGCTTCTTCTCCTTTATTTTTTTGAGTAATAATAGTACTTCTAGCCAAAGTTTAATCATATATAATAGGTTATGAGAAAACACTTGATGTTAAATTATTATTTGCTTTTTTCTATATTTTTTTAGGCTCATCCTTATATTAATTTAATTTAATTTTATTTTATAAAATTAAAATACTTTATCATATCCAACTAGAGGATTTTAAGTACTTGTACTTGATTAACTAAATTCAGATTTTTTAATTCCTCTTTTATTAAAAATTTCGTAATTATCACTTTATTTTTAATCAACTTTCCTTTAAATTTAAATTTTATTTTTTTAAGAAAAAATAATAATTATTTATAATATATAAATATTAAAAAGCATTTTTTTTTACAGTAAATTTTGTAAATTAAATAATTGACAAAAAAGGCAAAGGCGATAAAAAAATGGATTTTTGCCTTTTATTTTTGATTAAGATTAAAAAAAATACAGAAAAAAATGAAATTAAAAATAAATATAAAAAATAATATAAATAAATATAAACATATTAAACATTTGTATATATAAATATATATATATAAATATATATATATATATATATATATATATATATATATATATATATATATATATATATACATAATTGATGGTTTCCAATCTTTTTATTCAGTAGTAGTATTATTTTAATTTACTCTTGGTTATTAATCTTATTATTTTTTAACTTCATCAAAAATATGACATTCATTTTACTTAGTTTCAGATTTTCTAATAATAATATATATTTATATATATATATATATATATAATAATTTATTTTTACTTGACAGAAGATTTCCATTCTTTTTATGTTGTAGTATGAGAATTATAATGTCCATATTCGGCATTAGTTTTATTTCTAAAACATTTTTCTTCTATAATTGGTTTATTTATATATCCTTTATCAGAAAATTCTCCTTTTTAAACAGAAGGTTTCCATTCTTTTTATTCAGTTGTTTATGTATTGTAATGTCCATAAACTGCATTTGTACTTTATCTGAATTATTTTTACTCATTATTATCATTTAAGGTTTCCTTATTTGAAAGTTGTGTTTTTATTACAGAAGGTTTCCATTCTTTTTATTCTGAGATTTTATTTTCTATTTTTTTTATGGAAGGCTTAAATTATTTTTCTGTATGGCCTTCTGATGTTATTGGATTGGTGTTTAAAGAATAATTAGGACAATGTTTTTTTAGTTATTTATTTTTATTGGCATTATCTTCGTATACTTTAGAATCGAATTTGAGTTGATTCTTTTTTAATTGATTTAATGGGATAATATCTATTGAATTTTTGGGAGAATTTTAAATTGATATTGATACTTTTTCGGCTTTTAATTTATTTTGTTTACATACGTCATTCAATAATTGTGCATTACATCTTTTTTTTAGTTAATTTATTATATGAATATTTATATTTTATTTTTTACTAATAGTTAGGTTAGATTGAAGTTTATATAGGCTCTTGTTCCATTTTTTTTTTCTTTTTTCTATTTTTTAGTGGATTTATATGTCTTTTTTTATTTATTTATAAAAAAATAAAAAATAGCAAATATATATTTTGATTTATTTGCAAAAAAATTATAAAAATAGATTTTTATAAATAAAATTAGATTTAAAAAAAAATATAATGTTTTTTTTTTTTAAATAAATAATAATAATTATAAATTTATATTTTATATCTTTTTATTTTAATATTATATCTTTTTATTTAAATATAAATAATATTTACTCAAAAAAAAAAAAAAAAAATTCCATATAAAAAAGCTTCTTTTTATTTAATTTTTGATTATAATTAGAATTTTTTTTTTTTTTTCGAGTTTTATCCCTTAAATGAATATATAAAATTTATTAAAAACATTATAATATGAAAATTATTTTTTTCTTCAATATCTTTCCTATAATCTTATATTTACTTCACACAAAAAAAAAGACTAAGAATATATATTTTAACAATTTTAATTTCTGAATTATTATAGCCTAAATATTTAAGAAATAGTAAATAAAAATAATACTTAAATGTTTAAATAATTCTACAATTTTGGGGTTTAGTGTATTTATTTCATCTATATATTACTACTTTTTCACTTTTTTCAGATTTTCTTAGTTAACTGAGCAATTCCGTATATGATATAAACAAATAGAAACAAAAGGGAGTAAAATAGTTTTATTTTATCTCAAATAATGCACATATAATTTTAAAAAAGAAATTTCATAAAAAATATAAGAAATAAGTAATTAAAAGTATCGCTTCCAAGTATTTTGAATTTTAGTTATGATTTTTAAAGAAAAATATATTAAAAAGTAATAAATAAATGCCCAAATAAGAAAGCAATAATAATTTCCTTTTTTATACATATATACATATGGTATTTCTTCGAATTTCAATTTTTAAATTACTTATAGATAGAGACAGAGAGAGACTTCTAAAGGCTGATTTATTATTTTTCCATTTAACATTGGAAATAATAAGTTATTAATTTTTTGGATTTTGTTAGATAAAAATTAGGTTATATGTGGACATTTATATGGAGAATTAACTTTTTTTATTTTAAGTTTGGATGAAGAGATAATTTTTGTGGGGAGGGGGCTTATTTCTTTAGAACTAGTTATGTATGTCCTTTTAAGAAAATAAAGAAATTAAAAAACTTATATTGATTATTATTTTGGTAAGTTTTGATGGAAATTGTTAAGCTTTTTAAATAAAAGGAAAATATTTTAAGTTGAAAATTGAAATTTATTTTTACATTATGAATTAGTGTATAACGGGCATCTTAATTTTGTAGCTAAGTTTTAATAATGAATGTTTAATTTGGGAAAATTATTGTAATTTATATTATGTGTAATGTTGTTTTAGAATACTTGGGATGTAAAAGAGAGGAAGATTTTAAGAAAGTCAAAGTTTTGAATTATTTAGATTAATTTATGTAATTAGTAGTTGAAATTTAAAAGCTTTTATTTTATAATTATGGTTTTGAATAATTTTTTGATTTTCTTAATTTTTATGATATTTTTGATTTTTTTGATTTTTTTTTAATTTTTTTTGATATTTTTTTTATTATATTTAGATTTTTTTTTGATTTTTTTTTTTATAATTAATAAAATATTTGGTTTTTATTATTAATAGCTTTTAATTTATTGAAAAAGCTTTTTAATAAAATAAAAAAATTATATATTATTATTGAATATAAATATTATTTTATTATCTAACAAACATGATAATAATTTTATATTGTATATTATTTATATTTTATCATTTAGAGTTTTCATAATCAAAAGAATCATCAGAATCATTTTATTTTGTTTATTATTTTTTCAAAGCTTTAAATTAAGATTCAGTACTTTAAAATCTTCCATCGCAATAATTATTTTATTTAAGCATTTTTTAAGAAAGACATGTTAATTATGTCCTCGAGTTAACAAATTACTAAAATAATAATATATATATTTATATATATATATATATATATATATATATATATATATATATAATTTTACTTGCATAAAGCTAGGTAACGGAGAATTAGGATCTCTTTCTCTTGGAAGTATTTTTTTAAAATCTGGACAAGTAGGACTATTACATAACAATTAATATTTATTATTTTAATTTATTAATAAAAAAATACTTTTTAAATATACTAGATTTCATTTTATAATTATCATAATCAAAAAAGTTCTCATTATAAGTAATTTATTGCTTTTCTAATTTTTTACGTGATGGAATTTTATTAAAAGCAGGTCCACATGATCCTAATGTTTTTTTTCCGTATTCATAATTTGGATAATAATCGGGGGCGAATTGTTTATTTTAATATATTTTATTATCTTCTCTTCCTAATGATGTTTTTATATTGAATGTAGGGATTTTTTTTAATTTTGAAAAATATTAAGATTCTTAAAATATACTGAATCTTTTTTCATGAGGATTATTCTTTGCATTAAACAAACCATTTCCTCTATATTATTTTTATTATTATTTATATATATTTTTATTTATTTACCTTGATTATTATTTTGCTAATTCTATAAATCCAGTTGTTTTTTTTAATAATTTATCAGGTATTGGCCTTTCGAATTCTTCTTAAAGAGTCTTACTGAATCTTTATTATTATTATGAATTTTATTCTCTTAAATTATTACGTTCGAGTTTGCTTTTATAAACATTTAATATATTCCAAACTTATTAAGGGTTTCTTTTTTTTGTTTTAATAGTAAAAAAAAAAAATATTTTTTTTTACTTATCAATTATTTGATATTTGGATGATAATAACCTACAGGCTTTGGAGGATTTTTAATAGACTATTATGTATTTTATTTTTTTGTGATTATATAGTATCATTTATTTATTATATATACTTGTATTTGTTAAATTTTTTCACGAGATATTTATTTATAAAACGGCTGGTTTTCTTCTTCTTCTTTTTAATTATCTTTATCTTTTAATTCATTACTTTATTAGTGATTCGTTTTTAAAATATTATCATTTTATTCATCTACCTTTACATTTATTTTATTTTTGAAAAAAAAATTAAAAAATATTAATATAATTAATTTTCCTTTTTACATTTTATTATTGATTAATAGACGGATATTAAGAAATTTTTAAAACTCTTTTTTTATTAAATAATATTTCATCTTTTCTCTAAAATACTATATATTTTTCAGAAGTAAATCTTCCGGCTTTAGAGAACATTCCTAAACCTTATGGATCGTGTTAATCTGTAACAAAAGCCATATTTTATTTTTTTTGCGTTTTTTTTTTATTTTTTTTGTGTTTTTTTATATTTTAATAATAAAATAAAGTAGATTTATAATTATTATTAATTTTTTCGGGTAATTTTTATTTTAAAGTATTTTTGTATCAAAAAATAAAAATTAGAAACATATTTTTATAATAATTTTTATTTTTATTATACTAAATAATATAAAATGAATGAATATATATAATAATGTTTAAAAACATAATATATATATGAATATATATATATGTATATATATATATATATATATATAATATATAAATATATAATATATATATATTTCAATATATTTTTCATGCATTTTGTTTGTCTTTTTCATAATTATTTTATACTTGATCTGATTTTTTTTAAATAATTTCTCAATTTCACTATATTTTTTTAAAAATAAAAAATATAAAATTTATATTATAAAAAAATCTATTAATTATATATTTTATTATATTAATATTAAAATTTTTATTATATAACAATTTTAAAATAAATAATTATTTTTTAATCTAATAAAATTTATTAAAAAATGATTTTAAGGAAACAAAGAATACATGAAACTGGAAAATCAAACATAGATTTTAGGTTTTTTTTTTATGAAAAATAAAATAAATAATAAAAAAAAAGATCACATGAGCATTTACCTTCAATTTTAGTTGAAAGAATTGACTATTTATCTACAGCAAAATCTCGTAAACAGAAGTTACAAAATACAGATAATATTTCTAAAAAATTATTTTGTGACACCAATTAATCCACAATAAAATTAAAAACATAACAATTTATTCCCAGACATTCAAAATTAGACTAAAAATAACTTCGAAAACCAGTATATACAGGTGAATCAAACGCCATATTGTCTACTTAAACCCATCGAAAGGCACAGACAATACAAAAAGATGAATAATTAACTGAAAATATACATAATGTAACCAAAAAAAAAGAGCAAAAATTAGAAAAGGACAAATCTGATGCCTTAGTTAATGAAAAACACGACAAAAATGCTACTGCAATTGCCGAAACATAATTCGTAGGATTTGATCAATATAATAAATAAACACTAGAAGGAAAAGTTGATTTAGAAAAAGTTAGAGAAATAAGAAGAGTTATAAGAAGAAGATATGCAAATAGAACACATTTTTAAAAAATTTTTAATTAATGGGATTATAACTCTTTAGGTATATTTAATATAAATAAAGATTATATATATATATATGTAATTTTTTAAAAAGGATGTATTAAACCATAAAATGCGTATGAAATGATAAAAAAATTAGGAATAAATATTAATTTTGATGAATGTAGGGTATTAATAGCTAGTTCTGATTAAGATTAAAGCGGTGATTTAAATTTAAATGAATTTATGGACCTTATATTTAATAGTAATGATACTTTAAATGTAAATTTAAAATCTCTTCCAGTACTTTCTGAAGAAGAATATGCTATTTCGACAGCTGAAAATGTAGTCAATAAATTAACATAAGACGCAATTAAAACTAGACAGGAAAGACATAAAAATTAACTAAATTTAATTTTATAGAATAAACTTTCTTTTATTAAAACTTATACTTTTTCAGAAGATAGTCTATAATAAGGATTTGTTTCTTATTAAAAGTTTAAGGATATTATAAAAAAATTAGCTATACCTGAAACAGTGTTGAATAAAGATGATGTCGAATCGTTATTTCTTAGACATAAAATAGATAAAAATTTATTTAATTATAGGGAATTTATTGAATATTTAAGAAATTATAAATTTGTTCCAGAAGATATATACGTATTAAATATTTTTATATATTATATTAATATATATTATATATAATATATATATATATATATATATATATATATATATATATTTAGGTTGATCCGTCTTTAACTGAATAAAAAAAAGGTGAAAAAACAAAATTATTAACACTTTTTAATTACGAAGAAAATAATAAAATAAATGTTTTTGATAATACAAATGTCAATTCATGGCATTTGGATTGTATAAGAAATTCTGCTACAAAGGTTTTTAGAATTATTGAAAGATATATAAGTAATAAAGAAAGTTTTGATGAATATTTAATGTAATAAATTAATATTTAGGATAAAAATTAATTCTAAAAAGAATAAATTTCAAAAAAAAATTTAACAAAAGCTATTTAAAATTTACTTTTGAATGTAGGGGATAATGAAATAAAAAAGGAAGAAGTGGAAGCTTTTTTATCTATTTTTCTATATAATAAACATGACCATACACATGCTAAAGATATATCTACAGCTATATTTGAGTAAATATAATCACATAAATATATATATAATTGTTTTTTTTATTAGTGAATCAAATAGATAATGGTATAAAAAATTAGCTTAAAAACCAAATAAACCTCCTCCTCCACCTTAAGTTTTATATCATGATGAGTTTAAAGAAACAAATGAAAAAAATATGGAAATGTCTTATATATAATAATAATAAGAATAGTTTTAATAATATTCTGGTTTAGTTAGGAAATCTACTGGACTTTTTTATCCGAAAAATTTAAACTTGATTTTAGAAAAATTTGAAAATTAAATTTTTTGTGGAACTTAAAAAGCTTATGAAATTTTCAAAAAATTTGATGTGGATAAAGATGGTTATTTTTTAAAAATAAAAAATTATATTAAGTTTATTTATATTTATTTTAAAGGTTATGTATCCTAAAAAGATATTATTAATAAAATAAAAGAACTTAATTTACTTTAAAATAATGAAATTTAACCTTTTATTTAATACTTGGATCCTGATAATAAAGGTTATGTCAATTTTAATTAATTTAGTTCAAAAATAAGGGTTGGAATGTCTAATAATGATGAAATGGGAAAATAATTGGTTATTCCTTTACATCACCTTGTAAAGAATAATTATAAGATATATAAAATATAATAGCTAATATTTAACCTAAAATTAATGAACTTAAAAAACCATATCAATCATAAGAAAGTTATTTTTTATTAATTTTGTTTTTAATTTTATTTGTATATAAATTTTATTAAGATACATAAAGATATAATAGATTTACTTCTACTCCTGCTATAGGAAATACTTTCAAAAATTTTTAGGCACCAGAAAATAGTCCAATGTATATGTGTAACCAAGTAATTTTTTTTAAATATTATAAATATATATAAATTATGTAATATTAAAAGGTTTTTTTTTATATAAAAAAAAAAAAAAAAATATATAAAAGGATAGATTTGCAAAAGATTTTAATCATAGAGTTTAATTTTAGAAAGATGAATTTTAGAAAAAAAAAAAATATGAAATTGGAAGAATTTTAAAAATTAAAGAAAATCATAATAAATAATTAGAAAAAATTGAATAATAAAATTAAATTGATAGTATTAAAAATGAAAATAAAATAAAATCTAAAGGTTTATGTCAATGGACATATGAACATGTAAATTTAATATATAAATAAATAATTATATATATGTATATATAAATATATATAAATATATATATATATATATATATATATATATATTTTTATACATTTTTTTTTTATTTTATAAATTATAGCGTTGTCATTTATTAAATAGTTGGTAATGATTATTTACTATATCATATTTTTTTTATTCTATTTTTAAATATTTATTTATATATTTTAAAAAACTTTTTTTTTTTAATATATATTTAAATAATAAATTATATTATTAAAAAATTTTTATTAATATAGTTTACTAATTTTAAAAATAATAATAATAATATAGTTAAAATTAAGTCTTTTATATTTTATTTATATTTCTATATAATAATTAAATAAAAGTCTTTAAAATTATTATATTTATTCATTTAATATTTTTATTCCTATTTTTTTTTTATAAATAAATAAAAAATTATATTTTAAATGTCAAAAAATAATAAAACAGGAAAAAAGCCTCCAGGCGTTACAAGTAATAAACGAATATATTTTTATTTAAAAAAATATAGAAAAATATTAGCAATATTATTTAAAAATATTAAAAAAAATAAGAAAATGAATAAGACGCAAGAAACGCAGCAGATAAAGTAAATGATAATGAAAGTGAAGAATATAAGGTAAATTTAATTAATTTATTTTTTTTAATAATAAACTAATATTTATATAAATATATATAGAAAGCAATGAGAAAAGAAATAAGATCTTTAAATGATATTTATGAAGAAGAAAAAAAACTGCTTGCATTTTATTAATAAGAGAGAGAAAAAATTAATTACAATTGGATTATTTCAAAAAAGGAATTAGAAGATAAAAAAAGTGAACTTATTAATAAAGAAAGAGAATTATAAGATTTAAATGAAAATCATTTTATGACTTTGAATGTTTATAAATAAAAGTTTTATTTTATAATAAAAAAAAAATATAATAAAAATAATATATTTAATAAATATTTTTTTTTTTTTAAAAAAAAAAAAAGAATAAAACATTTACTGTTTCAAAATTAAGATTAATAAAGTGAATTAAAAAAAGACGTAGAAATAACTCTTAAATAATTAGAAGACTAACATAGAATTAAATCCAGAGAATTAAAAACTGATGTTAGAGCATTAAAAGTCATGGTAATTAATTAATTATTAATATATGTTTATATTTTAAAAAAATAAAGAAAAAAGAATAAGAAATTTCTCATAATGACTATATTTTTGCTTTAAAATAAGATCATGATAAATAAAAAACATTATTAAGATAAGGTATATATATATATATATATAAATATATTTAAATAAAATAAGAATATGAAAGATCAATAAATGACATAAAAAAGAAATATGACTTGAAAATGTTTAATTTAACAAAGGAGATGGAAGAAGCTCGTGCAGCTTAAATAAAGCTTTTGGAAGATAATAAAAACTAAAAAATAGCTGAATTAATAAAAGAGCATACTGTAAAATATAATGACATAAAGAATTATTATTCAGAAATAACTGCCACTAACCTAGACTATAGAAAAACTTTAAAAGGTGAAATAAAGGAACTCTAAAGATAAGAAGAGGAATGTAAAAAAATCCTTTAATAAACAGAAAAAGGGTCAAGGGAATTAAGTGAACCTTTATAAGCATTAGAAATAGAAATTGAATAATTATTAAAATAATAAGTGGAATAAGAAAAAATAATAAAAGAAAAAGAAGATTTGAAAAAATAAATAGAAATTCATGAAACATTATTTAGAAAACTCGAATATGAATATGAAGTAAAGTTATAATAGTTTAATTATTTAGAAAGAGAAAGAAATGCATTGCATTAAAAATTAAATCAAACAGTTTATGAAATACATTAAAAAGCTGGACTTGAAAATCTAATTTTAGAAAAGAAAAATGCAAATCTAAGGGAAGATTTAGAAATTAAAGATTTGGAAATACATTCTACATTATAATAAGCTAATATAGACCCTAATTCTCTAGGTAATATATGTATATATATATATATATATATATATTTATATTTATATTTATATATAATTATATTTTTTTAACTTAAGGATCTATTACTAAAAGTTTAGAAGAAGCTGAATAACTCAAAAATGATCTTATTTAAGAATTATAATTGTAACTTAAATAAATAAGAAAAGCACATTCTCATATGGTAAAGGCTTATGAAGGAAAATTATCTGAATTCGTTATCCCAGTTGAGGAATTAGGATTTGATCCGTTGGTTCCTACTAATACTGATTGATTTTTATATATATATATATAAATAGTAAATTTAATTTTTTTTATTTTTATAAATTTACTTTTTTTTATTAAAAAATGAATATATGTTTATATATTATAAATTTTAAATTTTTTTCAATTAAAATAAAATTAAAAAGAAATAAAACTAATTTTAATTTTATTTTAAAACAAAAGAAGGAAAAAAAAAATTAATATTTAAATTTTATTTAAAAAAAATAAAAATAAAAATAAAAATAAAAAGAACAAGAACAAGAAAAAAAAAAAAAATTAATTTTTATTTATAAAAAACACTAAAAAATATAAACAATAAAAATAAAATAAAATTTATTTTAAAATAATTAAAAACTAATATTAATATATTATAAAAAAAAGACATTTATTTATTTTCTAAACTTAAATTTATAAAATTACAAATTCGACATATAATATATATAAAGGGTGGCGTTTAATTTAATATATGTTTTATATATTATTTATTATATAATTATTATTATGGGGGGGGGGGTTATTTCTTATATTTTTGAAATGTATTGTAAAAAAAGTACCTCAATTGGCTTATTCTTCTTCATCAAATTCACCTTCTTCTTCAGCAGTAGCATCTTAATATTATTAATATTCAGAGACGAGATCGTTCATATTAGATTCAGCTTCAGTGAATTCCATTTCGTCCATACCTTCACCAGTATACCAATGTAAGAAAGCTTTTCTTCTGAACATAGCAGTGAATTATTCAGCAACTCTCTTAAACATTTCTTAAATAGCAGTTGAGTTTCCTACAAAAGTGACAGCCATTTTTAAACCTTTAGGAGGGATATCACAAATAGAAGATTTAATATTATTAGGAATCCATTCTACAAAATAAGAAGAGTTTTTATTTTAAACATTGAGCATTTATTCATCAACTTCTTTAGTGGACATTCTTCCTCTAAATAAGGCTGAAGCGGTCAAATATCTTCCGTGTCTAGGATCTGCAGCGCACATCATATTTTTAGCATCGAACATTTATTAGGTTAATTCAGGGACAGTTAAAGCTCTATATTATTAAGATCCTCTAGAAGTCAAAGGAGCGAAACCTATCATAAAGAAGTGCAATCTAGGGAAAGGAATTAAGTTTACAGCTAACTTTCTTAAATCAGAGTTCAATTAACCAGGGAATCTTAAACAACAGGTAACTCCGGACATAGCAGCAGAAACTAAGTGATTTAAATCTCCATAGGTGGGTGTGGTTAATTTCAAAGTTCTGAAACAGATATCATAGAGAGCTTCATTGTCAATAACCATACATTCATCAGCGTTTTCGACGAGTTAATGTACAGATAATGTAGCATTGTAGGGTTCTACGACTGTATCAGATACTTTAGGTGAAGGTACAACGGAGAAAGTTTCCATAATTCTATCAGGATATTCTTCTCTGACCTTAGAAATAAGTAAAGTTCCCATACCAGAACCAGTACCACCTCCCAAAGAGTGGGTAATTTAGAAACCTTGTAAACAATCACATCCTTCAGCTTCTTTTCTAACAACATCTAATACTGAATCAATCAATTCAGCACCTTCAGTGTAATGACCTTTAGCCCAATTGTTACCAGCACCAGTTTAACCAAAAACGAAGTTATCAGGTCTGAAAAGTTAACCAAAAGGTCCAGCTCTTACAGAGTCCATGGTACCAGGTTCTAAGTCCATAAGAATAGCTCTAGGGACGTATCTTCCTCCAGTTGCTTCGTTGTAATAAACATTGATTCTTTCGAGTTATAAGTCAGAATCTCCGTGATAGGTTCCGGTTGGGTCAATTCCGTGTTCATCGGATATTACTTCCCAAAATTTGGCACCAATTTAGTTACCGCATTAACCTCCTTATACGTGAACGATTTCTCTCATTTTTTTTATTATTTTTTTTTTTTTTTTTTAT
>NW_004085984.1:0-112002 GCF_000220395.1 Ichthyophthirius multifiliis
ATATCTATAAGAAAATTAAAAATACACTTAATAAAAAAATTCATTAACAAACTAATAAAAATAATACTTTATTTAAAAAAGATTATTTATATATATATGTTATAAGAAGAAAAAATATTCGAAGTAAAAATAATAATAGTAGGATATTAAGAAACTGGAAAATCATCATTTATATAGTAACATGTAAACGGTAAATTTTCATTTGAACGCCAACAAACAGTTTTATGTGACTTTTTTATAAAAAATGAAATAATACAAAATAAAAAAGTAAAATTAGAAATATGGGATACAGCAGGATAAGAGGCTTTTGAAAATTTAGTAAGTTAATTTTATAAAAATGCAAACGGAGTAATATTTGCTTTCGATATTAATTAAAGACTTTCATTTGATAAATTAAATTATTGGCTAGATGATATAACCAACCATTTAAATGAGGATATTCCAAAAATAATTATTTCTACAAAATATGATTTAAAAGGTAAATAAGTAGATGAAAATGGAAATTCCTTAAAATAAGTAAGCGAAAAAGACATTTAGGAATTTGTTAAAAGAAAAGGAATTAAATATTTAGAAACCTCTGCTAAACAAAACAAAAATGTAAAAGAAACTTTTGAATATTTACTTAATTAAATTGTTGAAAAATATGAAGGTTTAAAAAAAGAAAAAGATAATAATACAATTTCATTAATATCTGATAATAATAGCATTTCAATTATATCTAAATATAATGAAAATAATAAATAAAAAAGTAAATGTTATTGTTGAAATTTTTAAATAATATTTAAGTTCTTATTAGAATATAGTTAAAAATAATATATTGAAAATTTATATATTTTTTTTTTAAGTAAATACTATTAATTTTTTATCAATTTTGTTTTTATATATGTATAATTTTTCCTTTTTAAATTAAATTTTAATCATTTTTTATATTTATTTTTTGTTCAACTATTTTAAAATAATAGAAAATAAGTTTTTAATAAAAAATATCATTATTAAGTAATTATATATAAAAAAAATTAATTTCATAAATATTAAATATATATTATTATAAGCAATTTACATATTATATATTTTTTTAAAAAAATAGTTTATTAATTTATCAAAATTATTTGATTATAATAACAAATTTAAAAAAATTAAATAAATAATAGATTTATTATTATAAATGATATAAAATTATTAAATAAAAACATATTATATGTATTTGAAAAAAAAATTATAATATTAATATAATTAATTATTTTATTTATACATTTTTAAATATGATATAAATTAATTAATTTTTACTTTAATTTAATATGTTTAATGATATTTTTGTTTTCTTATATATATCTATATAAATATATTGATTATATTTCATTTAAATTATTTTAATTAATATTAAAATACTATATTTTATTTAATATATTAATGAATTTTATTGTATAATATTTAATTAAAAGTAAATATATTAAAAATAATATAAATAAAATAATATATATATATAAATAAATATATAAATATATTATAATAAATTTTAATATAATAAAATATATTTAATATAATAATTATAAAAATTTTATGAAATAAATAATATATAAATATATTAAATATTGAATAAATCATTTTTATTTATAAAAAATAATTTAATATAAAAAGCTATTATATATTTTTCTTTATAAAATTATTTTATTTTACTTATTTAAATAAAATACTTAGATTTTATATAAAAATATAATAATCTAAATATTTATTTATAAATATAATTAATTAATAAAAACTCATGTTTAATACGTAATTATCAGAAATATATATAATTATGATTTTTTTTAAATTAATAATTTTTTTAATAACTAAAATAAGAATAATTCATTTTTATTATTTTTAAAATTTTTTTAATGGAATATTAAATATTTTAATATAAAAAATTAAAATTTTTGTTTTGTATGTAAAAAAATTATTTAAATAATTAGATATATTTATAACTAAACTATTTATTTATTAATAAACTATTAAAAAATTAACTTAAAAAGAAATATGTAATATATAATTATAATTAATTATTAAAAAATATATTTAATATCTATAATATAACAAATACATATATTTTCATATCATATATTTTTTAATTATAATTTAATAAATAAATAAGATATATTTTATATTTTTCATTAAGTTCTTATAATTATAAAAAAGAATATAAATTAAAAATTCTATTTAAAAATTTTTAATTTATTTGTAAATATTTAATTTATTATATTTTAACTTTTTTATTTATAATAATTAATTTTGTATAATATTTAATTATTATTATAATATATCTAAATAAAATTAATTCGACATTTTATAATTATCTAAAATCTAAAATATTCAAATTTTATATTAATATAATATAAAATTAAATCATACTTTTAATTAGAAAAAAAACTAAATTATTTTAATATAAAATCATTTAAATTAAATAATAATTAATATCTTAAATTAATATAAAAAGATAGTTTTTTTATAAACGAAATTTAATATATATGTATGTTGGATAAATATATATATATATATATATATATATATATATATACATATATATATATATATATATATATTTTAATATTCAAATATAATTTCTTAATAAAAAAATCATTTTAAATAAAATAAATTTTAAATCCAATCGAAAAACCTCTATAAAAAAGAGACTTCATATTTTTTTTATTTTTAGTTATTATTTTAATTTGTTTTATTTGCTTTTTATTATTATAAATCATCTTATTTATTATTATTATTATTATTTTTATTTTAACCTTTTTTCTTTTCTCTGTTTTTTTTTATCTAATTCAGCTTTTTTTAATTCTTTCCTTTCTATAAATTCTGAATTATTTTCAATCATCCTGCTCCATTCATCCATATCTTTTTAGAATTTTTCTCTCATAGCCCACCAAATTTAGGTTTTTCTATTATTATTTTTTTCTAGTTTAAGCCAAATTCTATTATTTTATTTTTGTAAATTAAAGAATATAGTCCCTACACTTTCGTAATTCCATATTGTTTAATTTAAATTAATATAGTCCGCTAAAGTTATATTTAATAAAAATCTTACAGGTTAATGTGAAATAATTCCATAAAAACTCACCAAAAATTAATTATTTTCAAAATAAACATTTTCCTATTTACAAGTTAAACATGCGGGTGAATCTAATCTCATTGCCAGTTTTACTTATATAAAAATATTTGATTTATTTTAAGCCCATTAAAATGCTGGCTCTACAATTTATATTTCTCTACTAGAGGACATTAAATTGGTTTCTAAATCCATTAAATCTTTTTTAAAGGAAGTTGCTGGTTAATTTATCTGATTTAGATGTTTCTCTATTAAAGCCTAGTCAAATGAAAAATATTCCTCAAATAATTATAAAGCGGATTTGTAATACCCTGATTTTAATAATGTTTGGAGACATTCAATTGGTATTGGATTTTGTTTTTGATTCTATAAAAGAAGATCAACTTTTTATTATATTTCGGATTCGGTTGTATATATCGAAAGATCCTAAAAACAATACCCTTTTAAATATTTTACAATAAAGAATAAATAAAAAAACGTATATCTTATTAATAACATTTTTTTTATATATAATTATGTTATTATAAAAATATGTTTTTTTTAATAATATAAATAATGTAAATTCACAATAATATAATTATTATATGTAATTAAAATTAAAATTATTAATTTTTTAATAATAGGACAATTAATTTATTGAAATTAGATAAAAGTAGAGAATTATTTTAACAAAGAAATGTATTAAAAAAGAGCATTATGAAATAATAAAAAATTAAAGTTTGTTTTTATTAATTAATATTATTATTATTAAAATAAATATATATAATAATAATATATATATATATATATATATATATATATATTATTAAATATATATAATTTCTTATTTTAAAATATTATTTATTTAATTTTTTATTAATAATAATAATAATCTATTTATTTAAAATTATTAATTTTTTTAAAATATTTATTAAAAAATTTAAAATATTAATTATCTTTTTTTAAAAAATAAAATAAAATATAAAATGTCTTATTCCTCATTTAATATATCATTTATATTATTGCTATTAGCAATTTTTATAATATTAACAATAATTTACAATAAAATAATGAATGAAAAAACCCGTAAAATATCATAAATAATTAACATATTATCTGAAAATTTACTAAAGAGTAAAAGGTCATAATAATAAGGTAATAATATAAAAGAAAAAGAAAATTAAATAAATAAAAAATATAGAAAAAGATTAATCTTAATTTTAAAATAAAACAAGTTCATTATTTTTAAACAATTCCTAAATAAACCAAGCATTAGTAAAAATAAAAACTAAAAAATAATAAAAAAAAAAAAGTTTAAAAATACATAAAAGAATTTACCTAAAGAATATCTAAATATTGATAATTAATAATTAAAAACCCCCAAAAACAAGCCAAAATTAATTATAGAAATCTCAAGAAAGAAAACATTAGAAATAATTATAAAAAAGCAATTCCGTTTGTACAATTCTTTATATAATTTTATCGAATTTTTAATCTTAAAAAGAAAATTCGGTCTAAAATAGCCTTTTTATTTTGAAAAAAAAATAAAGAAAATATAGAAGAATAATATGAATTTAAAATAACACTTTTTTTTGTTTTTTTTAAATAAAATTTTTCTCTTTTTTCTTTTGTTTTTTATTCTTTTTAATAATTAAACAGATTCTTTAAATGTGATTTTTCCTATTTTATTTATTTCTTTACTATTGGATTTCCTTATTTTATTCAAAAAGCAAAAAATTCATTAAAAATAAATTCTTAAGTTTAAATTTTATAAAAATCTATAAGAAATTCAAGAAAATAAAAATTGCTTTTTGGTCTAAATTAGTTAAAAAAGCGCTCTAGGAGAATAAGAAAATAAATAAGAAATCTTAAAATTAATAAAAAAGTAACAAATTGAAGATTATTTGAATAAAATGTATATATTGGGAAGTTTTTTAGCATTTATAAGCATTTATTTAATTAGAAAAATCGAAAATATTTCAGAAGAAAATGTTTTATGGATGGCTACATGTATTATTTTAGTTAAAGAAATTATTTTGAAGAATATTTTTTGTTTAGGGATGGGAATCGGTGTATTTTTTTATTTAAAAATATAAAAATAAAATGAAGAAATAAGAAAAATAATAAATGAATTTGAAAGCTAAGAACCGAAAGAAAAATAAAGATAAAAAAGTCCTATTTAATAGATAACGAAAAAAATGCAAAACTAAGCTCCTTTTAAATTCATAAAAAAAAGCATGAAAAAAAATACAATAAATATCCACTAAAACTCTCCATAATAAAATAAAAAAGAAATCTATTTAAATCTAGACTATAAAAACATAAATGAAAATAAACTAAATAAAGAATTGACTACAAAAAATAATTTTTTATCTTCATAAATTATATATTTAAATAATAATAGGAATAATTCAGAGTATTTAATATATATATATATATTTATAAATAGAATTTAGTTTTTATGTTATTTTATAGAGGTTAATAGAGTATTCTCTAAAATTAAATTGATTAAGAAATTATTTAATTCGAAAATGAACAATAATTATAATAAAATAATAAATAAATCTAAAATATTTAATATTAGATTGTCTAGATCAAATAAAGTTCTTATAATAATAATTAAAGTTAAGAATTTACCCTTAATAATGAGGATAATACTCATATTAATGAAAAAACAACTTAAAACTAAAAAGTATCTAATTTTTACATATAAATATAATAAATATAATAAAAATAGATAAGTTTACATATAGAAAGTAATAGATAAAGTAAATAGTTAAATTAAAAAAAGTTGACTTTCAATTCTAATAGGTCATTAAAAAACAAAGAATACAAAATTTCTAAAGAATAATAAAACATTGTATATTTCATAACAAAAAAAGAAAACATATATATATATATATATATATATATATATATATATATATATATATATAAAAAAAAAGGAATATATATAAGAAAATAAAATGATATAAGACAATAATTACATATAAAAAGAAGAATTAGAAACATATGAAGAAATAAAAGAAAATAATGATATTTCTAAAGAAAAAAGTGAAAGAAAAGAAGATTAAGAAAATATAAGTATTTAAGATTTGGAGGGTGACAGTAAGAATTAAATAAATTAAAAAAAATAATTCTAATAAGAATTAGAAAACAAAATAATCTATAAGTAGAAAAAATAAAGAAAAAGTATAAAAACCGCATATAAAGATGAATAAAATACTATTTAACTTTTTTAATAAAAAAATAAAAAAATAAATCAATATACATTTATAAATGAAAGTTTAAGTTAAGAAAACATTAAAGAAAAAAAGAATATTTATAATTTATAATAATAATAATCTTAAAATAAAGATAAAAGACAAGAAATTAATTTAACTAAAGGAATATCTAAGCCTAAATAATAATGGGAGATTTTCTATTAAAAAAGTCCTTATTTAGAGTTATTTCCAAATAATTATAAAGTAAATAAAATCATTTAATAAGTGGGGGTGGGGACTATTTTTTATTTTATTTTATTTAAAAAAAAAAAAAAAAAAAAATATCAAAAAAAAGAAAGATGAAAAATAAAAAAATAAAAATAGAAATAATTAATCGAATTCTAAAGAAAAAATTACTGGAAAAAGCCGAAATATAATAAAAAATTATAGATTTACGTTAAAAATGATTAATTTATAAAAAAAAATAGAATTTGTAAAAAAGAATTATGCAAATGATTAACTTTTTTAAGATTTGGAAAATAAAAATCCTTAATAAACTATTAATATGTAAAATTATAGTCTTAATTAATAACAATTTTTTCATTAAAAAAAGTTCTTAAAATATAGATTCTAAGAATTTTTAAAAAGAAAAAAATTACTAAAATAATGAAACTCTAGAAATAAATATCAATAAAAGTAATATTAATATATATATATATATATATATTAAGTTTTTTAATTAAAACAGAATCAAATAGTCCTAAATATATAAACAAAGTATCATAATGCTCAAAGTCTTCTATTTAAAATGAAAAAATACACAAAAAACCACCTCTAGGTATAAAACACTTCAATAATAATAGCATAAACGCAAATAATAGTTGTGATTTAGGTGTTTAAATGAATGGAAACGATAATTTTTAGATTTTCGAAGATTATAATATGAAAATAAGTGAAAATAATATAAATGACCTAGAAAATAAAGTTCCAAATAATTAAACTATTTTATAAACAATTATTAAAAACGAGGAAAAAAATAAATTAGACGGTTAAAATTAAATAATAAATTAAGCTTTATTAATATAATGAAAATATATAATAAAATAAATTATACTTATGTATTAAATTAGTTTTTTTTTATATATATTATAAATAAATTATTATTTTTTTTTTATTTAAAAAAAAAAAAAATACTAGAGAACATATAAAATAAATACACTATTTTTTGTTAAATAAAAAAATTATGAAAAAATAATTATTTAATACATAATATATATATATATATATATATGTAAATTTTAATTATAACATTAGAAACTTCTTTTTGTAAAATTACCAAAATTATTAGAAATTTAGATTAATATTTGGCACCTTAAAATGTACCTGAAAATATTAACTCTGTCTTATTCTCCCCCTCCCCCCCCCCCCCCTTTTATATTTAAAATTAAAAACCTCTGCCATTTTCTAATAAAGATCTAATACAAAAAATGTCAATCAAAAATATTAATAAACATTAAAATAAATAGGACGATAAATATTGAATAATATCTTTAATAAATATATAGATTTTTTGGGCATAATTCTTCTTTTGATTTTAATAATTTATTGGTTGTTTAAAAGCAGAAAAAAAAAAAAAAATGCCTAAAATATTGTATATATACAATAATAATTTAATTAATTATAATAACATATCTTTTATAAATCAATAATAATACAGATAATTAAATATAAACTATTCTCTTGATTTAAGTTTACAAAATGAGAGAGGTTTTAATAATAAATATGGCTAAATTAGATTCTAAAAAATAAAGATACAAATTTCCAAAATAGAAAAATAATATTAACAATAAGATAAAAGTGAATACAATAATAATAAAAAATATAGATTAATATATAATAAAATAAAAATGAAAATAATCCAAATACATAAATTGAAAACTGTAATGATTTTAATAATTAATTGTATTTTAAACGCTGTGTCTCTTTTCCATTTAAACAAAAAAATATATATTACGTATGTTTTTGTTTTGCTTTAATATCCACTTATTTGATATTCTTGAAATGTCTAAAACTATTATATCAGGAAAATGAGATAAAAAATAAGAAACAAAACAAAAAAAATCAAATAAAAAAGTTTTACCTTATAAAAAATTAAAACTTAATTGAATTTTAAAATAAACCTTTATATAATAATAATAATATTAGAGCTTTTTGAAAATTAAATAAAAATGATATTGAGAAAATAATACAAAAATAATAATAATTAATATGTATTGAATTTTTTGTTATTAATATTATTTATTAACTTATTACTATTATTTTTTGTAAGGATTTTTTTACTTTTCTTTTATTAATATTATATTTTTGTTTTAGAATTATATATACTAATTATAAGGAATATGATTCTTGGATGTATAAGATATTAAAGTTTACTTAAATAGGGTGTATTTTTAATTATTTTTTAATAAATTATATGGACTTTTGATTTATTTTAATTACTTAAAAAAAGACAGAAAGTGTTGCCTAAATAATTAATAAGATTTCAAAAAAAAAAAACTATTTTTATTGAAAAAAAAAAAAAACATTTTTTTTATTATTTTTTTTTTGCTAAAAAAAATATATCAATTTATATATATATATAATTTACTTTTTTTTTTTTTAGCAAAATAATATTTTATTTATTTAAAAAAATAAATAAAAAATGAATATTTTTTTAGAAAATGTTAAAAAATCAATAAATTATATTGAAATTCTTTCAAAATAATTCACAAAATAAAATATAGAAGAATACCAAAAAAAATATAATAAAAAAAGTTTTTAATTATTAATTCTATAATTCTTTATAGACTATAAAAATAATTAAACTTAAATAAATGAAGATCATATAAACACAGAAAAAAACATATTTAACTAATACAAACATTTTTTGGAAAAAACTAACAGTATGTTTTTTAATTTTAAAATAGATGAAATCAAAAGATTTCCTTTTATATGTGAAAAAACCCAAACTTTAAATTAAATAAAATTCATTTATTCATTTTCTTATATAGTAATATATTTGTATTTCTATTTTCTTTATTATCATTAAGAAAATTATTTCTAAGATAAACCTTAAGAATTTGATTTAATTGATATTATTTCTATAAGCCATATTGATAATATAATATAATTATATAAAAGTAAACTCTATTATACATATATAAACTTACATATATAATTCTTTTAAATATAAAGTTGAATAAAACTTTGAAAATATAAAAAAATTAAACATTTAAAACTTTGAAGAAAAAATAGATGATTTTAAAGACTTTATTTTTTGTTTTAAAATCATTTCTGAAATAGATGAAAACTTAAATAAATAAGTTTCTTCTATTGATGAAATTTACGGTTTTTTTTAGCCAAAAAATAGACTATTTCTCTGATTGAAAATAATAGGGTTTCTGAAAAAAAAATTCTTTAAAAATTAGAATATTTTATAGACATTTCTTTTAACAGCCTTGTAATTGCTAATAATTAAGAAAAAACACTATTCTTTAATTATTATCATCCTTTTTTATATCTAAATTTTATTTCTTTTACTGATTCTTCTATTATTTAACACCCTTTCTTTAATTTAATTGAAAAGGCTTTTTATGATTCTATTCATAAGGTAGTTTTTGATAATCTTTTAGTCAAATAAAATTATGTACAAAGTATTAAGAAAGTACAATAAATGCTTATTTCTTAATAATTATTGTAATAAAAATAGTTACTAAGATGCTTAAATATAATAGGTGAAATACAAATAATTAGCAATTCTTATGAAATGAAATACAAAGATTTAGCTAAATAAATATTTTAGAATTTAGAATATTTTAGGATTAATGAAAAAAAGCTTTAAAAAATTTGAAAGACTTATTTCAACGAAAAAAAAAAAAAAAAAATTAAAAGCAAATATTTTTTGTTATATATAATATTAAATAAACATATATAATTAAAACAAAAAAAACTAAAAAATTAAAACAAAAAAAAACAAGAAAATTAAAACAAAAAAAACAAGAAAATCTAAATATTAAAATTCTTTTATAAATATAACAAAAATAATATATTATTTTAGTGGAAAATTGATAAAATAATTTGTTAAATTTTTATAATAAATAAAAAAAAAAACAAAACAAAAAGGGATAAACTATATAAATGAAATAATCATTAATACTATTCTTAATAATATCATATTTATTTTTATCTAAATAAGATGACCGTGTTAAAATAGAACTTTATACAGAATCTTTATGCCCTGATTGTATAGATTTGATATCCTCTTCTTTAAAAAAAGCCTTAGCAGATGATCAAATTCTCCAAATAACTGACATTCAAATTATTCCATATGGAAATGCTAAAAGAGATTCTAAAAATTAAATAACCTGTTAGCATGGTTCAAACGAATGCTATGGAAATTTAGTCGAAACATGTGCCATAAACTACCTCTAAAATGATAAATTAACCCTTTTAAGATTTATTACTTGTATTGAAAATAATGGAGTTTAATAATAAATGTTAAATAGTTTAAATTTCGACTAATTAATAAAGACTTGTGGAAATTCTTTAAAAATATAGCAAAATATATAAACTAATATCCATAATTGTGCAAATAACAAAGAAGGAAAAACACTAATTATTAAAATGGCTGAAAGAACTGAATAATTATAGCCAGCTCATGAATATGTACCTTGGGTTTTGGTAAATGGAGTACATAATACTTAATAAGAAAATTAAGTTAGTGAGAATTTGTTAAAGTTTGTATGTGAAAATTATAAAGGAGAAGTTAAAATTTAATCTTGCTAAGATATTTAGAGTGGTTTTATTCAAAATTTTATATAGAAATTAAAAAATTTATTTATTAAATAATGATAATTTTAATATAAAAATATAAATACATGTATATATATATATTTATATATATATATATATATATATATTTATATATTTATATACATATATATATGTGTTTTTTTTTTAAAAAAAAAATAATATTATTTTTTTGACAACTTTTTTAAAAAATTTAATTAATTTATTTTAAATAAAAAAAATATATTAATAAAATAAAAAAAAATACAAATGGAATTAAGCATGGAAGAAATGAAATAATTACTAAAATAATAATAGTAATTATTAGAATTATAAAAATAATAGTTTGAAAAATAATAATAAGAATTAAAACAGAGTTAGTAGTAAGTTTAGAAAGAAAAGGAATAAATTATGAAAGAAAAATAAGAAATATTAAAAGAGAAACAGAAAGTTTCTTAAAATTAAAAAAGTCAAAAATTAAATAAAAGTTAAAGACAATAATAAGATAATAATTAAGTATAAAATTAATAAAAGAATTATTTTTTGGAGTAAAGGAAAAGAGTATATATTTATATGTTATTTATTTATTTTTTTTATTAAAAAAAAAAACTAAATAAAAGTTCTAAAATATAGATAATAATTAAGAATGTTTAAATATTATAAAATGGAATAAATTCAGAAAATAAAATAAATTTATTTTGAATAAAAACTCAATAAATCAAAATAAGCCTACTTAATTTTTTTAATTTATTTTAAAAAATTTAATTAATCTAAATTATTCAATACAAGTATGTTTTTTAAATTTATATTTTTGTAATATATATATATATAAAACAAACAAACAAAAAAGAATACAGAATCAAAAGCAGTTACTTTAAAATTAAATTTTATGCTTTATTCATAAAATAATAATTAATTTTTAGGAAGATTATTAACTACTTAACCTTATTTATTAAAAAAAGATGAATAAAGTAGTTATTATTAATTACAATACTTATATCCTATAAGAATGTACTTTCATTCTAAATTAGATAATCATTAAAAAATACTTCTTATTTTTGAAATATTCATACAAGAAATCGGATTTAATGGAATTGTTTATAATAATACATCTTATGGTTTAGGTTAATTTAATATTTTCTCGTTTTCTGAATAACCTTAGAAAATTACTTTGACGAAATGTAACATAATTATTATATAATAACATATATAAATTATAAAAAATATAGAAACAATGAGATAATTTATTAGTAATAATTAATAAGAAAGTTAAAGTTTAAAAGAAGGTTATTTTTATTATATATTAAGATAATATCCTTTATTATAAAAAATAAAATTTTTAATTCCTGAAAATGTTATTATATCAAATGAAGATATAATTCCTGGTTTAAATTCTTAATTTAATAAAATTAAAGTATAAATTTAAAAAATTAATAGTTTTTTTTTTTTAAAAAAAAATATATAAAATATAAAATATATAAATATATATAAATATATATATATATAAATATATATATATATATTTATTGTTATATATATTTTTAATATTTAGATTTTTGATGATTATTTTAATCTATATTTGGAAGAAAAAATAATTGAAACAATACCTTTTTATAAACTTTTTATAAAAAAAATTAATTTATAATTTAGTGAAACTATTGAAAAATAAATAATTATAGATTTTTAAAAATACCTTTTAGAACTATAAAATATTAAAGAAAATACAACAATTATAGATGAATAAAATTAAAATTAATAATAAGCTTCAAAGACTTAATAATTCTAATAATAATTAGTAACAGTAAAAGAAAAAAAAATTCTTTGCGGATTTCATAATGGATGGTAATTTACAAATAAAGGTGGATTAATAAATATAATAAATTTGAAAGTAGGTAAAAAATAGCTATAATAAAATGAATAAGGAATAGATTTTTATTAAACTGAATTATTTTTTGAAGGAATTCATGAAATAGATAACGTAATCGAGCACGAACTAGGAATGATTATTATTTAATTAGAATTTGTACTTGAATATACATATATAAAAAAATAAACTACAAGTAGAATTATTGGTTTTACATTAATCCCAACTTAAGGAAAATTAAAAGGAAATAAAAAAATAGAAGGCAAAGAAATTATGGGTTAAGGGCCAGGAAAAAGTATAGATTAAAAATAAGTTATTAATTTATAAAAAGGAAAATAATTTGAAATTGAAATTGATTATAAATTGGAAATAATAAGTGAGGATGAATTAAAAGAAAATTAATAAAAAGAAATGATTTAAAAAAGTTAATAATATGAATAATAATAAAAAATACTAAAACAATAATAAAATTTCATTATTTTAAAGGCAAATAGATTTATATAAAAATATATATATATATATATATATATATATATATATATATATATAATTATATATAATTATATATAATTATATATAATTATATATATTTATTATTTTATTTAATTTTATAAATATTTATTCTATATATCCTAGACTTATTAAAAATATTATAAAGGAAATAAAAAAATAAATTAAAGTCTTTGAAAGATAAAAATAAACTCTTATTTATAAATATAATTAAAGAAATAATACTTTTCCTATTTTATATTAAAATAAAGACGTCGAATAATAAATTAATCTAGATCAAGCTTATTTCTTAAATAATTAATTATAATAATATTAATTATAATATTAAAGATAATAATAAGATTTATCTTAATTATAATAATAAAAATATGAATCCGAAGAACATTATATTTCTTAATATGAAGAAATTAAAAAAGAAATATAAGTAATGAAATTTTAAATCGATACTCATTATTTCTAAAAGGAAAATATTTAAAATTAAAAAACCCTTTTATAAAAAAAAATTGAATAAAAATCTCTCTTAATAAAAGAAAATTAAAATAAAGAAGAAAAAAATAAAATTGAAGATGATAAATAGTCTTTTATATAAGAAAAGGAAATTAATTATTAAGAAAATATAGAACTATGTTATGATTTTAATACTCTATATGAAAAAATGAAGCCTGATTTAGAAAAAAAATATAAATTTAATAAAATAAAATTCTCATTTTTAAGTTTTTAAAGTGATTTTTTACCCTAACAGGTATATTTTACATGTAGATTTTTTAATTTTCCTCTTTTTAAAAGTGAAAGTTATTTTTTCCAAAATTTTGAAGGGAAATTTAGTTAAAGTTTTTTTAATCATAAAAATTAACAACCGGAAATTTAGTTTGACATAAATCCTTTAAATAAATACGTTTTTGAAAAGTTCATTTATTATTTATACACTAGTTATATGTATTTTTACATTTATGATGCCAATTCTCATTTTTTAAGTGGATTATTTTATTTCTAACTTTAATAAATTACAAAAAAATAAAATAGATAAGAAAGCTTTTAATTAGTAATTATATTTATTTTAATTCTATTAACAAATTAAACAAAAAATAGATTTTAAATATATATAATGAAGAATAAAAAAAACTGGGAAAAATTCACATATAAATAGATAATATTTCAACAGATTAAATATTGGAAGATGAAAATAATGAAATTATTAATTAAAATTAAATAAATTTTCATAAAAAAGGCAATAAAGTTAAAGTGTATTCCAAAAAACCCATTTAAATATAAGAAAAAGACCTTTTTTATGATAAAAATAAATCCCAAAAAATAATCGAAAATGAAAAAGAAAGACAAATAAATAAAATTTAAAAGTTTAAATAAATTAAAAATTTAGAAAATTCCAAAAATTTTAATTTAACTTCAAAAATAAACTAAATTTTAAAAATCAAAGAAAAGTAAAAAAAAAATATTTAAACAAATAAATTAAAAAAAAAAAAAGTTAAAAACCAGAAAAAATAAACAATATTTTTCATAATCAATTTGATAAAACTATCAAAATAACTTCTTTTTTTGGTTAATATGAAGTTTTTTCTTATAAATTTTCAAATAAAACTCAACAAAACATCCTATTTTCGATAAAAATAGAATAAGAAAGTTCCAAAAGTTCACTTTTTTTAATCTAAGAACCAGAAGAATGGCGGTATTGGTGTAAAAAACATAATTTCATAGAGCCGAGAAATTTCGAAATGATAAAATAAAATTCTTTTATATTAGAAAAATAAGAAGAAGTTACATTTATATTCAAATATATATGTTTAGATGATTTAGAAGTAGTAGAACAAACAGAAAATATCTGTGTATTTTTCACCTAAGAAAATCAAAAAACAGTATATGGGGGTTTTTAACTAGAAATAAAAAAATTATAGTAAATAATAACTAAAGAAATTATGATATATGAGGAAAAAAACAAACAAATTATGGCTAAAATACCATATGATTTAGTTAAAAATAATCAATATTTTATATATTTGACAGATTAGGATGCGTTTTTAAATATATAAGATTAAAAAAATGAAGTATTATTAGTAAAAAAAGTTAAAGAAAATAAAGAAAAAATGAATATTTTAATTTACGAAAAATCATTTTAATAGAATATTGTATAAAATTGGCTTTTTAAATTTGAAATTACATAAAAGTAAATATTTTATATGAATATATATATATATATATATATATATATATATATATATATATATTTAATATATACATAAAAAATTTAATATATAAGTTTTTACATATCATGTGTTTTGGGTTAATAAAAAACATTTAAAATTTACATTCCTAATTTAAATATTCCAAAAGTTAAAAAAGTGTAATTATTTTCACAAAAAGAATCAGAACTTAAATTTAAAAATTAAATTTTCGAACTTATTTAAGAGAAAGAAACTTAAGTAGAATGCTCATATAAATCTAAAATAAACTCAACTTAAAAAATATAAATAAATCTTGTAGATTTTGATGAAAAAACACTTATTTTTTCTTGCTTTTTGTATGCTGATATATCATTCCCAGTCCCTTCTAGTATAAAAGATATATATGCGGTCGTCTTTTAAGAATAAATAGATACTTTTGAATACATAAATGAGCTTGAGGAAGAAACAATGTTCCTTTTTGAATGCTAAGATGAAAAAAAAATACAAATTTTAAATAATTAGAAATTATTATCAAAAAAATAAAGCACATAAATAGCATTTAAAATCCTCCCTTAAGAAAACTGGAGATAAATAGATGAAATATATATTTTTATTTCAGATTAATATGAGAAATTCTATGATTGCTTATTATTAAGAATTTATTATTCGTAAAACGATGAAACTGAACATATAATATTATTTTAAAAATTAAAAAATAAAAAAAAAAAAATTCAAGAATAATAATAATTCCCTCCTGTCCCTTAAAAAGTTCTAAATTATTCATATTTTTTTGATAATAATTAATAATGATTTTTTATTTTAAATATTAAATTAAATTTATATTTATTTTTTTATATAATGTAAAATTAAAATGCATTTTAAATATATATTATAATTATTTATATATATATTTTTTTATTTATATTTATTTAAAAACATAATTATATAAATTTGTATATATATTTTATTTATATTAATTAAAATATTTATTATAAATAAAATATCATTATCGTAATATTAAAGAAAATATAAATATCTTGTTTTATTTATTTTTATAATTATATAAATATATTTATATTTATATATATATATAAATATATATATATATTTATATATATCTATTTTTTTTTTTTATATATATTTTTATATATTTTTTTTTCTCATTTATATATTCCTATATCTTCGTTAAAAATATGTATAATATTTTTTATTTCTTTTCTTATATCTATTATATCAGATATGATAAGTTCTTGTATATTTTTTAAAAAAAATATTATATGTCCTTTGAATTTTATTAATGGATTTTTTTCAAAAATTAATAAATCTTTCATTTCCAATTTTACATATAGTTATTTTTCTTAAGACCAGTTATTTGGAAGTTCAAATTTAGCAAAATTTTAAAGAAAAGAAACATAAAATTATTTCTTGTCATTTCTTTATATAAAATATATTATATTTTAATTTATAAATACAATAAATACTCTTAAATTGAGTTTTTCTTATTTTATAGTTAATTAAAAATTATTTAGGATATTTTTAATAAAAAAGGCACATAAAAAACTTACTTTTTTTCTAAAGAGCTTAATCTAAAAAGTTAATTACAACAAAATATGACACATTTCTTTATTTTTGACCTTTAAAATACTTCGAAAAGTAAATTAGCAATTATTTTATCTAAATTAAATTCAAAATCGAAATTATATAGTAAAATTTTATCAGTAATAAACTAAAAAATATCAATATTATTTTAAATAAATAAACTATGAATTTAATAATTAAAAGCAAATAAATTTTTCTATTAACTTTTACAAAACAATTAAATAATTTCAATGTATTATTTACAAAATTCAATTACATAATTATTATCTATATTTTTTTCTAAATTAATATTTGTTTAATTCTCAATAAGAATTTTCTACGCATAAAAATAAAGGTTTTAAAATTCAATATTATTTTCATTTATTTCATATTAAATATATATGCTTTATATTATAATAAATACATAATTCAATAATTTAATCCTATTTTCATCTTCTAAATCTTTCTATTCAATTATTTTTTATACATAACCTAATAATGTATTTTAAAATGTCAAATACTCAGGCTTATTAATTAAATTTAAATTAAAATAATTTAAAAATTCGATAAATTTTTCATGGAAAATATAGGTTTTTTTATTATATTGATCTACAATTTTTTACAATATATCTTTTATAGATGTTGTTACTGTGCATTTTTAAAACATTATTATTTAATATAATAATTCAAAAATTTATCTTATATAATCTTTGTCTCCTTTTTATTCTAATTTCTCAAACATTAATAATTCTAATATATTTAATACTTAAGGAATTATTGTATTTTAGATATTCTTATTTATAATATTAAATAATATTAGTATATTTTTATAAAAAAAAAAATATTTGCTTTATATAAAAACATATAATTTTTACTTAATATTCTTCACTAATAGTAGGAATTATTTGAAAATAATCACTCATACTTTTTAAAATTTAGATTATTTAATTTTTTAATTTCTAAATATATGTATAATTTTGCTTAAGAAAATCATATATGTTTTCTAAGTTTATATTTATAATGTAAAAAACATTAAATTCTATAAAACTATTCATTATTTAAAAATATGTTATTGCGCTTTATTTTTTTAAGTTAGTTTTATCTGTACTTTTTATTTAACTTTTCTATTAAAATATACTTTTGATACATGTCTTTAATAAATTAATTAATGGAATAGATGTAGATAGCCATTATTTTAATTGGTCTATTGAAGATCTTGTTTTTATTACATCTGTTAGTTTTTATATTTTATATTATGATATTTAATAAATTGTATTTTCGATAATTATTATGGTCCAAAATTACTTACTGATTTAATTATTTAATAATAATAAAATTCTTTAATTATTTTTTATTTATAATAAATTACTTAAAATTAATTCGTTTTTCTAAAGCAATTTGTTCAATAGTTTAAATAGCTTCCTATCTTATTTCTAAGATATTATTACAGGCTAAAAACTTTAAATTTTCAAGAATATATTAGAGATTTTCATATAATTAATCAAGTATAATTTCTTTTTAATCTAAATTAAAATAAAAAGCAATAAATAAGTCTAAATATTACTTACAAGAATTGTATATAATTTTTTAATTTTCTAATAAATTTAATTATAAAAATTTTATTTTTATTTAATATACATTAATTATAAGATAAAAATTTCTAAAATAAATCAAGATACTCTTATATATTATTCATTTATAAATTATGTTAAACAATCAATAATAAAATTTAAAAATCTTATATAATATATATATATAAATAAATAATATATATATATAAATATATTATATATATATATATATATATATATATATATATATATATTTATATATTTATATTTATTTACTTATATTTTATAATTCTTCGCACTCACTTTCATATAGAATTATATTTTTAATAGAAGTTTTAGCTTAATGACTTAAAAAATTATTATATTATTAAATAATTTAATATAAATTCTAACAAATAATTAATTTTTCATCTTAAAAGCTCATTTAAAATATATTATCATAAATCAAAAATATATTATCATTAAAATTTTATCTTAAAATTAATTTATTATCTTTATTACTATTATTTTTTATATAATAAAGTAACTTCTTTAACACTTTACCAATAATAATAATTCCAAATTTTCGGAATGACTTATATTAAGAAGTTGATATAGTTAATAAAGTACAATAAATTTCTTCCCAAATTAACTCTAATCTAAAAATATTAGCTTTTATTGTTTAATTAAATTTTTCTAATTAATATTTAATAAATATAAAAATATATATATATGAAATATAATATATATATATATATATATATATATATTTTTTTAAAAATTTAAATACTAAAAAAAAATTATTCCTTTTCATTGTCATAAGAAAATGAAGTCGTTAATTGATTTAAAGTAGATTAATTATTTTATTTATCATTTAATGTTTTATTATCATTATACTTTTATAATTATGAATTTTCGAATTCTTATTTTTAACTTAAATAGTCTTCCATATTTTGATACATTTTACTTTTGAGTTCTACTATAAGCATTTTAAATTAATTAAAATCTAAAAGTCTTGAATTTAAAAAAAAGATATTTAATTTATTAACAATATTAGCTTCTTATTCTAATTAGTTTTTTTCATTTTCTTATATAGTAATTAATTATTCATCAGAATCATTATCAAAAAAAATAATATCTTTACATAAATTTATGTAATCTAGTGTTATTTACCAAAAGTTTTATGAGAAAAATTAATTGTAATTATTAAAAATCTCCAAAAACAAAAATGAATTATAGAAAAAAGCATTTTCTTTACAAATTACGTTTTTCGAAATTTAGCAAACTTCTTTATAAATTTTATAAAACATATCTTTTTTATCACATTTTATGTAAATATTAATTAAATTTAATATAATATTGAAAAAATCATTATTATATTTCTTTTAAATATTATCATTTATAATTATAATGGTTATATTTTTTATAATTTTATTGATTTTATCACTTATTAAATTTATAAAATCTGTTAACATTATTTGCTATTGACTTTTTTAAGTATTTAGATCAGTATTTTTTTCTTCTTTTACTTTAAAAATCTTTTCAGTGCTTTATATTAAATTACCAATAGACTATTTTATTATGTAATAATATTCATTTTGACTCAATGATATTAACTCGTTTTTATCTATAAAAAATATTAATCTAAAGTGTTAAGACTTAGTTTAATTATATTATATTTTCCCTTTTAATTCTTTAGTATATTCAAATATTTCTGTTAAGATAATTAGTAAAGGCTTTTTTTTATGGCAATTTTATTTAGTTTTTTTTTTTTTTACATTATCGGTATTTTAACTGTTAATAATTTCTGTTAAATATTCTGTGTTAGAAAATATTTAATTTATTGCTTGAAGTTTTAGATAATCTTATATTATTGGTTGATTATTTTAATTTTATTATTACTATTATCTTTATATTTATAGTATTAAATTAAATTTATTACTATAAATCGCTATTATACTTAAATACAATTAAAGAAATTTATAGTCTGTTTTGTATTATATATTATTTTTATATTTTTTTAATTACATTTTAATATGTTTTAATAATCTATATTCTATATTTTCTATTATAATAAAGGCATTAATGTTTATTCTACAATGTTTCTTAACTATTAGTTTTAATTAAATATATTTTCTCCTTCAATAATCATTATATTAATAGCTTCAATAACTTATAAAAAAGTATATAAATTAATTTGTTATTTATTTATTAATTTTTTATTACAAAAATCATTTTGTTATTATTATAATTATATGGTTCTAATCCAATTTACTTTTGTTTAATTGTTAATTAATAAATTAACAAAATCTTAAAATATCTATATATAATTAATCAAATCATTTTATTCTTTGTTATTTATTATTTAAACTGAAATTTCTCTTAAAATTTAATATAAAATATCATAATTTATATTTTTAATCATTAACTTATCATATAAATTCCTTGTATATAAAAGTATATAGAACACCTAATTTTATCAATAAAAAAGTATACTTTATTAATTATAAATATTTACATCTTATATGTATTTTAAATTCTTTATTGATAATATTTTTGTATTTATTAAATTAAATAAGGTTTATTAAATTTTTATATATAATTATTATTTATTTATGCTTAATATTTAAATAAGATAATCTAACATTATTTATGAATCATTCTATTTTTTATTATGAAAAATAATAATAAATAAACTTAATTTTATACATCTTGTATAAGCTTAAAATGATATAAAAGATAAAGAAACTAAAGAAGATTTATATTAGGAGTTGATTTTCGGGTATTAGATGTTATTTTTATTATATTCAAAAGAGTTTAAAATTAAAATTATTGGTTCTGTTTAGCTTTTTATTCTTATACTTCTGCTAAAAGTTTATTAATATGCTAATTTTTAATGATTTTTTAAATAAATTTTAAAAACTTTATATACTTATTTTAACATTATATATTTGCTTTTTGTAACGTTTGAAAATAATTAAATTTCTTCAATTAATAAATCATATTTTTTCGTATTCATTTGCATTTAGTTAATTTTTTTAAAATATATATATTATTTATAATATTATATATGGTAAAAAATATTTTACATAAAAAAAATCTTTAATTATAATATATAAAGAAATATAAATTAATTTTTATTTAAGAATATACAGATATAAAATTAAACATATATAAACCAATTAAAAAGTTATTAATTTAAAAATATAAAAAAAAAAATGCAAAAATTTATAAAAAAAATTATTTTAAGATTAATAAAATTAATATTTAATAAAAATTAAAAAAATAGAAATGTTGAAAATAATAAATTAGAAAAAAGAATTCAAAAAATTATATATTCTCTATTTAATAATAATTGAAGAATATATTATTGATTTAATTTATTTTAATTAATCTTATAAATATATATATTTTAAATTATATATATTTTATATTTTTTTTTAATATAACAATAATATTTATTTATAATATAATAATGACATATTTTATTTTAATATATTATAATTTAATTAAATAATATATAATTATATCAGGAAATTAACATAATAAATATATTCATATTTTTTAAAATTTGTAATTTTTTTATTTTTTTTATAAAAAGACAATTTATTTTTAATAGCATTTATATTTATATAATTTGTATAATTTTTAAATTGTAATTATTAATTTTTTAAATCATTTTTAATTTTATTTTTTTTATAAATATTGAATTTTTTATTTATTTTTATGATTAATATATTAATATTATTAATAAATAATTTAATTTAATTATTATTTTTTATATTAAATATTAATTTTTTAATATTTTAATTTAACAATTATTACATTTTATATAGATATATATTAATTTTTTTTATTTTATATTTAAAATACTTTTTGATTAATTATTTTTATTTATATATTATAATTTAAAGTTTTTATTTATTTATAAAAAGATAAAACTTAAAATTAATAATATATTTAAATCATTTGTTTTACTTTTTTATATTATATTTTTTAATACCTAATCAAAATAAAATATTTCTTATTTATATATGGTATTTATATAAATAAAATATACCTAAAAATACTAAAATAAATATATTTATCTTCTTTTTACTGAAAATTATTTATATTTTATATTAATTTCAATTTAAATTATAATAATTATTAGTAAACTTTTTTTTATTTGATATGTATATATCAATAAATCTTTTTAGTTTAGCTTCTTTTTTTTATTTTTATTTAATTATTAATATCTTATAAAAATATAATAAATCTCTTTTTTAAATATTATAATTAATAAAATATATATAATAATTTAAACAATTTATTTTAGTTTTTATATAAAACAATAAATATTATTTTATTTTTATTATAAATAAAATAAATAATTAATAAAAACTAAAAATGAATAACGATAATAAATCTAGTATATTTTGGGCTTCGGTAAATATGTTCAAAGGTTTCATCGGTATAGGTGTCCTTTCACTTCCAACTGCTTTTTCTAAAAGCGGTTATTTATGTGGTACACTTTTAATGCTAGTATGTGCATTTATGATAATATATTTAAGTTTATAATTAATATCATTTGCAAATAAATCAATCAAACATTCAAAATCTTTAGTATAATTTTGCGAAAATACATTAGGTAAAAAATACGGGTATTTAGCAAATATATGCTTATTTGGAATGTAATCAAGCTGTTGTGTAGCTTATGTGGTATTTTTTACTACATATTCAAATTAAATATTTTGTTTTTTTTCATGTGAAAGTATTTTTTGTACTAATCGTAATATTTCTTTAATAGTTTCAATAATACTAGTATTTCCTTTGATATTTATACGAAATATAAATAAATTAAAATCATTGAGCATGTATTCGAATATCCTTGTTTTAACATCTCTTTTAATAATATCAATTTATTGCTTGAAAAATTTAGTTTCTAAAAACTTCAAAAGTGAGGCTGTAGTTTTTAATGTATAAAATTTTGGATAATCAATTGGAGTTTTCATATTTACTTTTGAAGGAATCGGGCTTTATTTCGAAGTTAGAGATTCAATGTAAAACCCAAATTAATTTAATATAGTTTTGAAGTATTCTTTTGGTTTAGCATTATTTTTATATTGGTTTATTGCTTTTTTAGGTTATCTTTCTTTTGGAAATTAACTTAAGGATTTAATTATATTTAATTTACCAGTTTAAAGTTAGCCTTTTTTGATTTTTATTTAAATGTTTTATTGTATTGCTTTATTGCTTTCTTATCCAATATAAGTTTTACCCTTAGTTAATATAGCAGAAGAATATTTAAGGGAAAAATTAATTAAGGAATAATATGGAGATAAAAAAGAATTAGATATATATATGGAATAAAGAAAATATGAAAATGAAATGGACTATGATAATAATTTATCATATTATAATTAAAATATATAATTAAATGAAAAAGACATGAAATAATTAGAATTTAAAGGATAAATAATTCGTGTAATGTTTATGATAGTTATATTTTTTACTTCTTTTTTTATAAATAAAGTTTCAAATTTTATTGGACTAATAGGATGTATATGTGGAATTGTACTTTCAACTGTAATTCCTGTATTAGTATGTAATATTTGTATAGAAAATATTTCTACTTTTTAAAAAAACTTTAATTGGTTTATGATGTTTTTGGGAATTTTTTTTGGATTATTTGGAATTTATTCAAGTTTATAAGTATTAATAATTTGAATATATATATAATATGTAACTATATTTTAATAAATCGAATATATATTATATGTATTATATCTAACTATATTTTATTTAAATTTTCATAAATCTTAATCTTTTTTAAATACGATTTTTGGTTTAAAAATATAATTTCCAATTTCAAATTCCATATCAGTTTAAATTTAATGAAAATCACTTTCTTGATTATTTATTAATTAATCATAATTAGCTAAAAACACATAACTTCCTAATGTTTCTTTATTTTCTTTAATACACCATCCTTTATAGTTTTTATTATATTAAATAATAGCATGATTAATGCCTACACTAATATCTTTTATATGAATATCATTTTATTTATCTCTTCCAATCGTTAACTAGCTATTAATATTATTAATAGAAAATTTTTATGGATATAAAGAACCTTCTATACATTCTAATTATAAAACGAAATTTTAAAAATTTTAATTTTCCATATTTTTTTAGTCATTTCTTTATTCTTCTCTCCATTCTTCAACAGAATGGAAATTTTTATTTTTTAAATGGAAATCTTAAATTTCATTTTATATAGATATTTACCTTGTGTAAGCGAAATTAACAAAATTTTTATTCATTTCTTCGAAATTAAAATGTGGGCTAATTTTTTTAACAACAAAAGAGCAATCTCCAATTTAAAAAACCATTTTATAATCCAACATAAAGTATTTAGAATGTCCCATAATAAATTTAATTCGATTTTTCTTTCTACTCTAATCTTTTATATAATAACCATTTTTACATATACATATTTTGGTATGAAAAGGAATTATATCTTCATCTTTACTTAATAATATGTCGTTTATTCCACTTTTTTCATCACTTCCGATTCTTAAAACTTGTATTTTATTTAGTTCTTACTCTTTTTCAGAATTTATTTTTATATAAGATTTATATACATCTACTATAGAATTATATATAATGCTCTTTGAAAATTTATTTTCTTTATTTTAGATTGTTAAACGAATGTAATCGATATCGCACTATTTTTGTAAGTTTTTGTATTTTTCTTCAATTTAAAATTAGTAAGTAAATATAAGCTTTCGTTTTGATGGAATAGTCCAAAAATTAGAAAAAAATATGTAAAAATCTATTATTGATACTTGAAATTAATTATCCGGGTCAATTAAAGATTTTATGTATTCTAATTAATATTCATCCATATTGTATTCACCATATTTTTACACAAATTCGTGAAATGATTCT
Organism: Ichthyophthirius multifiliis; assembly: GCF_000220395.1. Lineage (NCBI taxonomy): Eukaryota > Ciliophora > Oligohymenophorea > Hymenostomatida > Ichthyophthirius > Ichthyophthirius multifiliis. The sequence continues at coordinate 25,713 of NW_004085984.1, forward strand.
TAAAATGTTTCATAATCTACTTATCTTTACTTACCAAATAATTATTACCATACTTTTATACTGGACTCCATTTTTTATATAGATAAATAAGTTATTGTTTTGAAAATATTATAAATAATATATTAATTTTACGTATTTATTTTTAAAAATATATTTATATTTAAAATAAAATTAAGTTATAAAAAAAATATGAAAAATACTTTATAAACAAATAATAATTTAGGTACATTAATATTTTCCTTACTCTTTATTTTTTATTTTACTTTTTTTTTGTTATTAAATAATAAAAATAAGGTACCTCAAGTTTTGTAGGATCAAGATAATTTAAAAACCCTCCTAAAGGTAAAAAAAAAAAACTATAAATATAATATAAATTAATTTATTTTTTTAAAATAATAAAGTTGAGAATGTAAACTATAAAAAATAAAAAATGGAAGGATTTGATTTAGTAAATAATAAAGATAGAACTTAAAATCAAATTTAAAACAATATCTAATCCAAATTATAATAAAACTAAACAACAAATATTAATTTTGGAGCAACGTCGAAAAACTTTGGAGATAAATTCGAAAAAAACGGTTTGGAATAAAACATAGAAGAATAATATGTCAAAGGTCTTTAAGATGAAATTAAGTTATTAGAATATGAAATGAAATTATTAAAAGATAAAGAAACAGAGGAATAAACTACTTTTTCTTATTTTTTTAAATATTTCAATGATGGAATTCCTATAAATGACAACATTATTGCAATGAAAAATATTTATGCTCATACATAAAGAAACTTATAGGAATCTTTAAAAGTATTTTATATATATATATATATATATATGTATGTATGTGTCTGCTTATTTATAAATAATTAAATAAAAGAAACATATAGAAGAAAATAATCAAATAAATTTAAAAAATAAATAAATTGAATAAGAAATTACTGAAGTAGAGTAAAAATTTTAGGAACTATAAAAAATAATCTAATAAAAAAAAGATTAATATTAAAAAGAACAAGATAAGTAAAAATAAATTATATTTATTTATTTAAATATATATAAAAGATATTTAAAATTATATTTTGATGAAAAATATACAATAGCAGAAATAGAACCTTAATACAAAGAATATACAAAAAAAATACGTGAATATTAAGGAGAAATAATTGTATTTAATCGAAATAAAGATAGAGAATCTTTAATTACAGGTAGAAAAGAACAATATTAAAAACAAGCACTAGAAAAACAGAAAAAAAAAGTAAAAGAAATAGAAGAAATGATATTGTAAGCATAAAAGGAAATGGTGAATATAATATATATATATCTATATATATAAATATATATATATATATATATTATATATAAATTTATATAAATATATATAAATATTAATCATTATATTTAAATATATAATTATTGTAATATATACATATATTATTATAAATATATCAATTTTAATTATAAATTATATTTTTTATAATTAAAGGAAGAGAAACAAAATAATTAAGCGTTTGAACATAGCAAAGCGTTTTTAGAAGAATAAAATGACATATTAAAAAAAAGAATAATTGGAATAAATAACGACATAAACATGTCAAAAATGAAAATCTCAGAATATTAATTTATACTAGAAACATAAGCTAAAGATAGAAATAATGAAGTTTCATAAAGATATTAATTAACAAACCGAATATTTAATATAAAAGAATAAATAGAAGATTAATAAAAAATAAATGAATTAATGATTTAATAAAAAGTAAAAGATATGGAAAGAGACAAAGTAAGAGCTATAGAAATAGAAATAGACAATTCATAGTTGAGAAAATAGATAAGATATCAAATAGAAATGAATTTTTAGAAAAATAAAATGATGAAATTATATAAAACAAAATGGAATAAGAATCTATATAAATAAATTATGAAAATGATCTTGAAGGAATTGATAGAAAACTTATTGAATAATAAATAAGAGATCATGAATTAAAAATTCTCTTTGATGTAGCTATTTAATAAGAAGATATTTTATCTACATAAGTTTATATTTTTATCTTTAAAATAATAATATTTTTTAAATTATATAGATTGAACCTTTAGAATAAAAAATTGATTTGTTAAGTAAAGAAAATCCTAAAAAAGATTAAAGAGCTAAAGATTATATATAAGATATAGAAAATTATGAAAAACAATTGGATTTAATTCAATAGTTTAAAAATTTTAATTTCGAAGAAGCAAAAATGGCTTATTCTAGTAATACTTAGGTACTGTTTATTTATATATTTACTTATTAATTAATTTATTTAATTATATATTTATTGTTTTAAATTATAAAAAAAAGATTAATAAAGGAATAGAATAACTTATAAAAGAATATAGAGATATAACTAAAAGTTGAAATTTTTTTTGTTTAGAAAAATAAATATTTTTCTATGTTTTTTTTTTCTTTTTTTCTATTTAATATATATTTATATAACAATATAATTTGTTGTTTTCATTATTAATTATTTTTTTTTTTTTTAACTTTATGTTTTTTACTTTTTTTTTTATTAATTTATTATTATTACAATTATTCATCATACTCAATCCTTAAAAAGTTTACTTTATTAAGTTTTTCTTTTAACATTTCCTCTAATCTACAAATATAGACCTTTACATAATAATCTTCTAACTATTCTTTATCTTATTCGTTAGTTTTGCTTGAAATTTTACTTTTATAAAACTATATTTCCTATACAAAATCTTATTAAAACTTCTTTAAAATAATATTTGCTTGTTTAAAATAAGTATAATATTTTAATTTAAGTTAATATTCAACAATTCTACGTCTTTCATCCTTTTTTATTATTATTATTTTAATATATTTATCATAAAATTACTTTTTCTAGTTCTTGAATAAAAGAAAATGAGCCATCATTTATCTGTTACATATAATTAATAGTAATTTCATCACTAATACTTTTTAATTATTATCTTTAATCATTTTCATCTTTTATATCTACTGCACATCTATCTACCCATATTTAAATATCCATTGTAGGTTTATATTATCTTACAGTAATTTTAATCTTTTTTTTTTTTTTTTAACAAAAATAAATATTGAAGTTAGTACTTTGTTGAATATATCTAAACATTATGATCTTTTTACAATTTAATTTACAAATTCAGTATTACTTTAACTTTAATTATTTTACATTTTTTTAATAATTTCATGTGTAAGTTTCCAAAATTCACTAAATCCTATTTAAAAACTACTTTTTTGTTTTATATGTAATTTAGCTTCTATTATATATATATATATATATATGTATATATATATATATATATATATATATATATATTTATATATATATAAATTTTTTAAAATTAAGTAAATATATAGTTATATACATTATTATCTATTATCTTATACTTTAAAATATCCTCTATAAATTACTGAACTAAATAAATTTAGCATAACAAACTTTATAACAACCATATAAGGAATCAATATAATAAAAACTTCATAATAAGTGTCTTCTGTATTAAACATATCAAATTTATTATAAATCGAATACAAGAATTCACATAACATTATATAACTTCCGTAAAAATTAGAAAATTCTTAATAGTAAGAACCTATTTTATTATATAAAGATAATATGTTAATATTATTTAAATAAATAATAACCAAAATAAAAAAAAGAAATCAAAACAAAGCATGTTAGAAAATAAAATAGTAAAATTAAAAGATTTGTTAACTCATTTAAAATATATTTAATAGCAAAAAATATTTATTAGAAATCTTAATTATTAGTCAAGTTATAAAGTATTTAAAAGCATAAAATAAGAACCGTTAAACTGTTTAAAGGTTTTATAATTTTTACAGTTTAAGTTATTGAAAAAATAGTATTTAAATAATCATAATTATCATTTTATTTAAGCACATTCTTATATTTATCTCCTGTTAATAGATATAAAGGAATTTATTAAACCTACCCATTCTAAATAAGGACTTATACCATTATATATATATAAATGTAAAAAATAATTAGTAAAGACATAGTAATTATATAAATAAACTTAAGAAGTGTAGAAATATTGAAAATATACTTAAACTTTCTAATTATTTCTGGCTCTTAATACTATCTAAAATACAATTAATCTGGAGTCAAATAATTAAGTATGAAAAGTTCATACCATCTTTAATAAGAAACATATTAAGCCTTTAAATTAGAGATAGTTTAAAACAAATTATAAAATACAAATAAACTCAATAATAAAATCATTATAAATAATAGTATCTATTCAACTGATATAATTGTTAATATTTTATATGTCTATGAATAAAATTCCTTTTAATCTATTGTTCCAGATTCTTTAAATGAAAAAGCTATATAATCGTATACTAAGTATTTATCTTTTCCAAATCCATTAAAAAGCACAAAATCTATACTTAAAGCTACTAATTATTTCGTTATAAATTGTTCGTCTTATAAAACTAGAAGATTATCTAGAAAGAAATTCGGATACCAATCAAATGTGTAAGCTCCTTTCTATGCAAATCCTTTTTATTCCTTAAAAATTATTTAATTATTGCCTTATCCTGAAGTTTATTTAAACTCATCATCTTGATTTTTATCAAATACTGTGAAAAAAGTAGCTACTTTTGATGATTTTATATGATTTAGAGGTGAATCATTACTAACTTCTTTTGAATATCTTAAAGTTATTCTAATCTTATTATTTACTAAAAGATTAAAATTATCAAATGTAAAAGCTGATTCATATTTATCCTATTAAATGTCTTATTATTCTGCATCTTAAATTTTTATTTTTTTTTATAAATCTATTTCTTAGTCTTAAAGTAATAATTTTAGATCAGAAATAGAATTCATCAATGACTTATTTCCTGAATTTTGTAAATCAGTTTCATCATAAAGTTTAATTAAATTGAATTTTTCTGAACAGAGTTTAGATATCCATTAAGCTACTTGAGATTTCCTGTTTATTGTATAATAATCATACACAGTATTCGAATTCTAGCTTTCTATTATCCTTACGTCTTTTATTTTATTATTAAGTTACATCACATATTAATGAGATTCTTCTGGTGAATAAAACCCAAATAATACAATTATATTCATAATAAGAAATATAAATAATAATATTGTCGACCATATTATACGGACTGTTCCTTATTTTTATTCATGGTGTTTCTTCTCGCGTTCTTATTCCACATAAAAAAAATTAACGTTTGTTTGGTTTTATTTTATAACATCAGAAAACTAAAGGTCGAACTTTATTGAAGATGAGGAATATTCGAATTCTCTTTTCTTTTTTTGAAGTTTTATACTTTTTTATAACAAATAACTAGTTTTAATTTTATTTTTTAAAAAAAATAATAATAATAAAAATTTTAATATAATTATAAAGAAAACCTTTTGTATTTACTAGAATCATATATATATCGAATTTTCATAATTAAATTGGCAATTATTTTCTTAATTTTAAAATAAATATGAGGTTATAAATTATTGTTTTTTTATTCTTTAGATTATTATTGCTTTCTTTAAATTTCAAATTCTTTCTATTATTCATATTTAGCATATTCATTTTTTACAAAAACCCAAAAAAGTTAACTAAAATACTTATAATTAGAAAATAAAATCCTAAAAAATAAAAGAATGTTGTTACTCTACTTACGTTTTACATTTCTTTATTTATATCACTTACACTCATTATTATTCCTATAGTTTATACGAATGATCTATATATTGAACTATATTATACTATATGAGGTCCATAAAAGTAAAAGCCAGTATAAGAAAATGCTAATAAAATACAGCCTAATAAAATTATATAATTAAATAAGAAATCTAAAGTTTTCATTATTATATTTAAATAATCAGTTAGCCTTTTCGAAAAGCTTATCAAATATCTAGTACATTTAAATGCCATAATAAAAATACTTATTCCTATATATTATTTATAAACTTTTAACCCTTAAATTAATTATACAGTTAGAATATTTATTTACGGTAAACCTTTTATAAAAATAAATTATATTTTTTGTTTGTTTTATTTATATATTTTATACTTTCATATATATTAATAATTTTATTCTTTCCTTCCTCATCTACATCATTTATTTAATTTTCAATTATATAATTATAGTCTATGTCTTTTAGTTTTGATGATAAATCATTATAAAATATAAAATAAATCCAAGAATAAAGAGCTAAACCAGTTAAAGTTAATTAAGTAACATCAAGAAAACTCCAAACATCTTATACATGATTTTTAATGCCTATTAGAATATTCTTTATTCTTCCAAAATCAAGGGCCTTTTAATATTTATAAATATCATTTTAAGTTAAACAAAAAAATAATAGTTACTTCTTATTAAATTTACTAAAGAACTTTACTCTATAAAATTTTGTTTGCTCCTTTTGAAACTTACATGGGATTTTTTTCATCTTTTTTTTATGTATTTTTTTAATTTTTTTATATTTGTAATTTTGTATCGTATTCTTTTTAAACTTTTCTTATTTATCTAAATACTTTTAAAACTTCATTAATACAATAGAATCCATATAAGACAACAAAAACTATCTCACAAATCATTCTTACTCTATTAAAAGCAGTTGAATATGTATTAACGCAAAAAGAGTCCAAGTAAATATTTACAAAAACCTATCCTGTTGGTGCATAATCAAATACAATCTAAAGCATGCTTAACATATCAGAATTCGCATTATAAAAGGCAACATCTAATGATAACTATCGAGTTTAAATATCGAAAAATTAAGAAGAAAATAGATCATGAAAAATATTATATGTTGAGGATGTATAATTAAATTTATTTACAAATTAAACAAAGCCTTAGTGAGTTTAGTTATATCTATATTATAAATATATATATATATAAATAAAATAAATGTAAATATATAAGTATATATATATATATAAGTAAATTTCAAAATTTAATTTATATATTTGAGTGTTTATCTTATTTTTATTTTATTAAAAAAAAAAAGAATTTTTTTTTTTTTTTATTTGATAAAAAAAAAACAGATTATATAAAACTAAATTATATTTTATAAAAATAAATATACATTATTTTTTTTTTTTTCTAGTTTATATTTTTTAAACAAATATGAAAAATAATAATTTGTAGGTTTTCTAATATATTTATTTATTTAATTACTTAAATTAATTGACAGATCCAAAATTATCATGTGAACTTGTTATTGGATTTATCCATATTGATGAGTTTGATTATAATTAACATCTTTTTTACAAAACTCTTAGATGTGTTATATGATAGAAGTCATCTTAAACTTAAAATGGGTAAAATCCATCATATGAAATAAAATTTTTAATTATATAGTTTTATAAATAATCTACTATACTTGCTTTTGATATTAATTGATTTGATTTAAAATTTGGAGCGAATCTTTATTTCATATATTTGTTTAATTAAAAAGCACTTTTTGTAATTTTTATATTTTTAAATTTTAGTAATTATTATATATAATAAATAATTTTTACCTTGTTATATTAAGCTAATTATATACTATAAATATGAACAAAATTGAATATGCCAAAAATAATAATATTTCAAATAATGGAATTTTATTTTAAGCAACTTATTAAGTTATTATTTCAAGTTTTTCTTCTGTTTATTATGTATTTTATCTGCCTTTATCATCATGTGAATCTATTAGTTTTCGAGGATTTCCAGAATTGATTATATTTAATTCTTTATCCATAATGTAAATATTTACTTTTTTATTTAAATAATTTTAAATTATAAATTATATATTTAATTAATTTTTTGTTATCTTTATAAAATATTTTTAATATAATTAGAATTATCTTTGTGTTTTTTTTAATAAAATTTAATAATTTAATTGTATTTAATAATTTTAAAGATCTAATTTCGTTTTTACAAAAAAAATAAACACAATTTATTTTAACATTTATTAAATAAAATTAATCTTTTTTTCAATTATAAATAAATAATATTTAAATTTATATTTTTATTTAATTAATAAAATATTTATATTATATAAAAAATAAGTAATTAATTGTATTTTAATTAAAAAATATATACATCTTGTTTAATAACAAACAAACAAAAATTATAACTTAACAAAAATATAAATAACATTTATTTGTTTGAAAATAAGATAAATAAATTATAAAAATATTAATATAAAAAATTCAAAAGGAAAGATAACAAATAAACCACATATGAAATAAATATAAAATAGTAGTTTATTAGTTAAAAAATAATAATAAATAGTAGAAGATATAGAATAAATAAAAAAATAAAAATTGCTTGAAGAATGTAAATAATACAAGGAAGAAATAAGATAAGAGTTCCAAAAAATGGAATACAATTTGGCTAATAAAAGCCATTAAACTGAAAAAAATATAATATACAATGTAAACAAAAAACTTGTTAAATATATTAAAAAAAAAAAAAATTAGTATAAAAATTAATTCAACTAAATACAATAAGAAAATAAAAAAAAAGCTTAAATATTAAATGAATAAACAAACATATTAAATTTTTTATAAAAAGAATAAAAAAATAGTTATAATAATAAATCTTCTGATAATATTGATACTTTTAAATTAACTGCTTTAAATACTTCAACAAATAATAAAGGATTTTCCTAAATTTTATATAAGAATAGTGGATTAACTTATTTTAATATTAAAGGATTTAAAGAATTCGAATAAATAAAATAACGATTGTATAAAATCAAAGAGCTTACAAATGAAACATAAATAAATATCGATTAAGAATCAGAAACTTAGATGTAAGTTTTGAACATTATAGAAGAATTAAAAACCTCAACTGTTTTTTTTTTTTATATATATATATATATATAAGCATATGTTATATTTTTTTGTTGAAACAAAAATAAAAAGCTTCAGATTAGAGAAAAAACATTATATTTGGAAAGAATGCATAAATTAGCTGACGTAAGATATTCAGACGTTGAAAGAATATCTTTTCATGCATAAGAAAACAAAGTTCTTTTTAATAATTTAAATATAAAACCATTAAATATTTGTAATAAAAAAATAGAAAGAAACTAATAGAAATCTTGAAGAAATTTAGGACATATATATAGAAACAGTTTAAATTGAAAATTAATATATTGAATAGAAAAAATAATAATAAAAATATTTAAAATAATAAATATAATTAGAAGAAGACTTATTATAGCATAATTTTATTAAATTAAAAGTATAAATAATTAATTAATTACTATTTTTAGTTTTAAAATAAAAAAAGGAAACTAAAGAAATATATTAAGAGACAAAAGAAAAATTGAACTAATAAATAGAAATAGAAAACTAAAGAATTAGTAAAGAAAATAAACTTAATTTAATTGGTCAAAATCTACAAACAATACAATAACTAGAAGAGTATTTATATAAAAAAATCTAATATATAATTCTATTAATAAGAATTCAATTAATAAAAGGTATTTTTTAGAAAACAAAATTCAGTATTACTAAAATATATTAAGTAATACTAGTTCTCCCTCTTCTATATAAAAAAGTTTGAATAAAAGTGGATTATATAGTAAAAAGAACAGTGTAAAGAATATAATAAACATTTCAACCAATAAATCTATATTTGATTAAGATAATTAAGATTAGAAATTAGATAGTAAATAAATAATTGAAAATATATAAAATTATTTAGAATAAGTAAAAAAAAAATATATATATAAACAAATATATTAAATTGTAAAACAAAACAAAAAAACTAAGAAAAATATTAATTTCATCACAGAAAATCTTATTTTTTATTACTAGAAGCTTATTTAAAAAAAAGAATGTTAGAAACAGCTTATGAAGATAAATTGAATTAAAAAAACAGTTTATCATAATAATTAAATTTATTAGAATAAGAAACATAGTAACTTCTTTAATTAAACAGTTTTCTATAATAAGAAGGCGATATAAAAAATGAAAATGAACCATACTTATTTATCAATCGTTTTTTGAGTTCTTAAACTGCAATGGATTCAGGAATAATGGATAATTAATTTAATTAATAATTTATAAAAAATTAAAATAAATATATAACAATAAACTAAGCTATTCATAAACCTTAAAATCATACTTCTATAGACGATGAATCAAAGGAAACATTTAAATTTATATTCTATAGCTTTATTTATTTAAAAGACTTATTAAGCCGAATATGTTAAATTATATACATAATATCTTAAAAAGGAACAGATCTTATTTCATATGATATTCTTTTTTATACAAATGAATAATTTTAACAATTAACAGGGAAAAACATATAGCATTTATTTTAAAAATAAAGCGAAAATAATTAATAATTTTTTTTAAAAAAATTGTCTTAAAGAAGTATTATCCATTCAATAACTTCTATATAAAATTAAAGCGAAAACTAATTTCTAAAAAATGCTATTACATATAATTATTAAGATTACGGTATTTTAAAATCAAATATTGATACAGATTTGAAAGCTTTATGTTAAAATTATATTAAAAAATTAAAAGAATAGAAAATAATTAAATATTTTGTACATTCTTAAACTATTAACTAACATATCAAAAAAATCGTTAGAATATATAAAAATAATTAAGATGAAGGGACACGTTTATTTTAATCGTTTAGTGAATTATAAGAATTTGCATTACAAGAAATGCTTCAAAAATATAAGTCTATTTTTGAGGCGTATTCAATTATTTATTAAAAGATTTAAAATAGTACTATAGAAGGTATTTTTATTATACTTTTTTTTTTTTGTTTTAATCTTTTTTTTTTTAAGCAAGAAATAATCTAAAATTATTTAAGAAAAATTTAGTATTGAATACACCGAATAATCCTGATATAAAAAATTAGTTTATTAGTAATACAAGCAATTTATTAATTTAAAAACTCAAAAAAAATGATGATTGTAATTAAGATGAAAATGACCATATAATTTTATAAAAAATTATTAATGAAATGGAATCTTAAAATCTTTAAAAAAATAAAAACAATGATGATGAAATTAACTAATTTTTATTTGCTTTAGGTTAGAAGAAAAATAATAGTAAAAAAAAGAGTATTAGCTATAATTAGAATAAGTCTTAAGAGATATAAATTCAAAATGAAAATGTTAAACATTTATTTATTTATTTTTTTCCTAAAAAATAAATAAATTAATATTAAGGATTATATTGATTTTGAAAGAAATTAATTAAAAAACGAAAAACAAAACGAATAATAATAATTGTAAAAACAAATTAATATTAACAATAAAAAATAAAATCAAGAATCAGTTTATAAAAGATTAGTAAAAAAGTTAAATCCTTAAGAAATAGAAGAACAATTTAACATTAAAAAATTCGCAACTGAATCCAATATTTTATTTAAAATTGATAAAAGTAATTAATTTTTTAAAATAAAAATGTATATTTAAGAAGAAATAAAATTTTAAAAAAAGATAGTATAAATAGTATTTAAAAGAATCATAAAATAAGTTAAATTTTAAGGCAAGATTAAAAGAACATACTAAACTAATACTAAAATTAATTTCAAGAACAAGAAAATAAATATTAAAAACCTAATTATTTATATAAAAGTATAAAAAAAAAAAAAAATTAAAAAAATAAAAAAAAAAAATTAAAGTTAGAAAACAAATGAACACTTAATTTTTAAAATAGTTAAATAAAAAAAAAATTGATAACTAAAACATATTTACACATTTAAATAAATATGCATCAACAAATCAAACCGAATTTAATTCAACTAAAAATACTATTAGTAAAAACAGATAAATAACAAGTGAAAAAAGTACTTCTTATTGCAAAAAAAGAATGAATATCATAAAAATGGCAAATAATTAATTATTATCATAATTCGATTAATAATAAAGAAATAATCCTATTGAAATTAAATAAACGCAAAATATTGAAATTAAAAAACCGCAAAATATTGAAATTTTAAAAATAAATAATTCTATTAATGAAGCTTAGAAATTTTCTAATTATATACAAAATATTCTATAAAATAATAAAAATGAAGAACAATAAATTGTAAATTAGTGAAAAAAAATAAAAAAAATATTATATATATATTTTATTAATAACAAAAAAATAATTTATTTGTAAAAGCTCAAAACATCTCATTAAAATATATGTTATTAGATTTTTCCAATAAAATTTTAATATTAATTAAGAAACTTTAAAATATAATATTAAAAATAAAAAATTGTTTCTAAAAATATTATTATAGCAATAATATAGGGAAAAAAAAAAAAAAAAACATTAAAAATTAAGTTATTAGAAAACTGAGTATATAATCAATTTTAAATAAGTACTCCTTCATTATTTTTATATTAACTATAATATAAATTATTATATTTATAAATTTAATCGATCTCAATCCAACTTTTAACAAATAAATAAAGTCAAATTATGTCAATAACTTTTTTAACTTGAAAATAGAAACATTCAATATTAGTTAATTAGCTTAGTGAATACAGAAATTTAGAAATTGTTATTTTCGCAAACTTTTTTATTGAAAGTTTTTATAATAAACTTAGTAGTATTATTGGAACTTCTTTCTTCCCTTATATTTTATCTTTTCGGTTTTTAATATTACAAATATTCATTTAATTAATAATAAGATATAAAAGAAGAATAAATCAATAATTCTAAATATATTATATTTATTATTATATATTTGTACATTTAAATAAATTTATCCTCTTACGACAATTTATCTTATCTTAACATAGAGAAATGTTAAATAAACTAACTATAGAAATAAAAAACTAGGCAAATAATAACAATGTATATTAAAAAAGTAATGATAAATAAAACATTTATGTTAAAAAAATTCACATACTTCATATTTAATTGAAGAACTTTGGCAAGGAGATTATCATTGTCTTGAATTTTTCAAACAAGAATGTATAGAAATTTTAGTTAAATTTAAATACATATGAAAACTATAATTATTAGGCAAAATATGTTTTAGATTGAAATGAATGAATATACTGTTTTAAAAATATAGAAGAAACTATGGTTAAGGAAAATTTTAATTATAAAGATAAAAATTAAAAGAATATTAAGTCATTCATATAAATGTACATAATATTTAATCTAAAGCAAGTTATGAGTGTCATTTACATTTTATTATTAGTTTAATGATTATTTTAGAAAAAAATAACTATTTAGTAATAGTACTATTATGATTATTTAGTTATCAAAAGAATTAATATTTTTTTATTTAACAAAAAAATGAATTCATAATTAAGAAAGAAATATTAATTAAAATAAAACTAAATTAAATTAATTTTATTAATTTTGTCAGACTTAAATAAGTGAAAATGTTATTTTTATTAATTTAAAAAAGAAAATTATAAGAAATAGAAAAAAATCTAAATAAATAGATATAGATATATATATATATATATATATATATATATATATATATATATATATATATTTATATATATTTTAATTAAATATTTAATTTTATATCTTTTTTTTTTTACTAAATTATATTTAATTTAAATACATATAATTAATTTAACTTAAATATAATTTATTTATGAAATCTATATATACTCATTATATTCTTTATAATCTAATATTTTCAAAATTTAATACTTCCTAAAAATCTTCAATAGTAGGTACCGTTTTGTTTTTTGATGCAGAATTAAGTATACATAATTAAATCCAATTTTCAAGATTCTTTTGATCTATTTTTTTTCCTTTTTCTTTTCTTTTTTCAACATAAAATTTTTATATATAATCTGACAAAGTTTCATCTATTTAAATTTCTAAAGCCAATTTTTTACATTTAATTATATAACTTCTTAATTATTCAATTAAGATTCCATCTTAAATTATCAAATTATTATGGTTTTCATTAATTTCAGGAATGTTTTTTACCTATATTTATTAAACTATATGTATTATTTATAAAATATTAGATTTTTACATGTAAATCGTTAAAAAGAATGCTTTTTTAACGAGAAACAATAAGACAACTAATATCAGAATAAACAAAAGTCTATTTTTTTATTTTTTTAAAAAAATAAATATATAATTACTTAATAATATTAAGAATTAAATTCAATTGTCTAATTTTATAATAAATTTTAAATTTAACTTAAATTTTATAAAGCTTTTTCATTTAAAGCACCTTCCTTTAATTAAGTTTCATCACAAATTAAAAAATGTTTTGTTTCTTTTGGAATTTATACATTTCCATATTCTATAAATTAATCTTTTAAATAAACTCCTATCTTGTTTTTCTATAAACTTTCAATATTTATATCTATTTTTCCAACAAAAAGCAATATATCTTATAAAAAATTAATTAACTTATCACTTTCTTATATATTGAATAAATTTAATATAATTTAGCCAATATTTTTCTCTTCTTTCCTGGCTCTTACAGACGAAAGTAAAGTCATTAATATATAAAAACTACTCACTGTGTCATTTCCTGTAAGCAATTTTAACTTATTTAGAATTTATTATCTACAAGAGTCCATATTTACATTTAATTAGAGAATTCTATTGTCAAAAAAATCACCAAATTGGCAGGTTTAACTTTCCAAAACATGGATTCTAGGTACAAGAAATTCTGGAAATGCTGAATTATAATGAAAATCTTCAATTTAGAGATCTTCTTTTATATTTTCATAACTCAAAATTCCTTTCAAATGAACAACTTAATTTAATTTTAATTAAATATTTTAATAAAATTTAAGAATGCATGGAAAACTTTTATTATTTTTATCCAAGTTAAAAACATTAATATCAACTAATTTCTAATTAAATTCTACTATTTATTGATTTGTACAAATACTTACATTTTTATATTATATATTTTCATTTTCTTCATTTATTTATAAAATATTTTATTAATTTTCATTTTAGTTATCATATTATTCTTTTTATTAATTTTCTTATTTAGTTTTATTATTTTCTAATAATTAAAGTTAATACCATTCACTTTTTAAAGGGATAGGAATTGCATAGTATATTAATCTATCGTCTAATATAGATTATATATTTTCTTCGTCTTTAAATTCGGTAGTTTATGTGGATATATAATCATGATATTTATAAATTTTTAGTTAATTTTCATTAATGTTATTTTCATTAAATTAAGCTAAAGTGTATGTTTCCGGATCAAACATGTTTTATATCATATATTTTAATTCTACTAATTGACCATTATATTGTTTTAATTAGTTATATGTAATAAGGCTTTCAAATTATACAGGTTTATGTTGTTCATAAAAATTATTAAAATTTTTTTTTTTAGATTTTAACTAATTTTACAAGTCTAAGTAAAAATAATAAATTTTTTTAAATAAAATTTACATTTATATCTTAACTTTATAACTAATATACTTAAATTTATTTATAAATTTCTGCTTGAAGATTTTGTTAAATTTGATTAATAATTTATTAATTATACATTTTTAATAATTGAATAAATATTTTTGATTAAAAAAATTATTTATATATAAATAAAATATGATATAAATGATTTATTAAATAATATTAAAATATATATATATATAAATATTTATAATTATATAAATATATAGATATTATAAATTTATATATTATTATAATTAAATATATATTAATAAAATTTTTTATATTTATTATATTATAATTTTTGTTATATTATTTATTTATTATATATATGTATTTATTATAATTTGTTATTATATATTATTTAAAATTACATTTATTATTAAATATTTTTATATATTATTATATTTTATTTTATTTTATTATATATTTTTTAATATATAATTACTAAATTTTGCGCTTTTATTAATTATATCGCGCGAAAAAAATATATTTTTAGCTAATATTTTATTTATTTTTTAATTATTATAATAATTTTTTTTTTTATTATTATTTTTGTCTTTTTATTTATTTTTATTTTATTTGATTTTTATATTTCTTTTAATGTATTTTTTATATATAAATTTTATATGATATTTTTTTTTTATTTAAATAATTTAGTTATATAATTTTTTATATATTTTTATATATATTACATTCTATTTTTTTTTACATGAATTACTTTAATATATATGAATTAATTTATTATAAATTATTAATAATTTAAAAATCAAATATATACATTTTAACAAAAATTATATAAAAATAACTATCTTTTTTTATTACTTATACTTTTATTTTAATAATATATTTTCAATTCATTTTATTTAATAATGTAATAGCTTATTTTACTACTATTCATTAAAAAGCATAGTTTAATAAAATTAAAATTCATAAGTTAAATTTAATAATTTAAATTAAAACATCTTTTCTGAAAACTAAACTAATTTTTTCTTTTTAAAAAGCTTATATAATTTTAATTATCTTAAAATACCTAATTTTATTATCTTTGATAATTTAATATAGATAATTGACACTATTATTAATATCTTTTTAAATTACACAATTCACATTATTTTTATCCAAAATACATCTTTCGAAAATTACTTTAACATGGATTAAGTTTTCTAATAGCTTTATTTTTTCAACAAATTTTTTAAAAACATCTTTACAAATATTATTTAAATAAACATTTATTTCTAAATAAAGCAAATTATGTATCTTTTAAAGACTTTCATTAAAAAAATTTAAATTTGAAATACTGTTTTATTAAAAATCTAAAGCAAGAAACTTTAGATTATATAAAAATTCAATATTTTTTGAAAAAAATTGAAATCCAGAATCATCAATTTAATTCATTTTTAAATTTAACCATAAATATTCTATTTTTTCCATGTTTTTTAGAAATTTCGAACATTTTTCTAAACCATCTCCATCTATTTAATTCATCAAGAAATTTCCTTTAAAAAAATAAAGAAATTTGCACTGACTAATCTATTAAAATACTTACACAAATCCTTCATTTTTTAAAGAATTAAAGCTTAAGTCTAAATAAATCTTTTATAAATTTAATAAAGACTACATTCCTGAAAATATAATTCTTGTTTTCTTTTCATTTAGTTCACACCATTCAAAATTCACGCTTAATTTTTCAATTAAATTTTATTTTTTTAAATAACTCTATATTATTCGAACTGATTTTATATTAAAAAATCCATATTATATTGTCAGTTTTAACTCTCTTAGTTTTAATTATTTTAAAGCATTTATTATGTTTTGTGTTGTTATATCTGATATACTTTGCTTAGGTAGTTTTAATTCAAAAGACTTTATTTTTTTATTTATTTCATTTAGTTATGTATACAAAGGAACACTTGCATAACTAAAGTTTTATTTACTTTCAGAAAAATCTAAAGATAAGATATTCTTTTATATTATATAATCATTTTAATATTTTATTTATGTTTATATTTCAGTATTCCATAGTCTTCTTCTTATAGTTTTTCTAGAATAAGTTTATCTAAATTCGATTGAAGTATTTTTTTAGACTTTAATTTCTATTATAGTTATTTAAATTAAATAGATTTTTTTTAAGATAAGATTATTCGATTTTTTTAAGATTTTATTTCTTTTTATGGTTATTGATTTATAGTTTTTTGAAGATTTATTTATTAAAAAGAATACTATTATTTGAATTTAATAACAAATAATTAATGTTTATTTAATTTATCATTAATCATTTTTTAAAAATCAATTTGAAAAAATCATAATAATAAATTATTTATATTTAATTTAAAATAGAAAATAAATATTTATTTATTTATATATAAATAATTAATATATATATATTTAAGAATAATAATTATAAATATAATTAATGGATAAATAATATATATATATATATATATAATTAATTAAATTATTATTTATAAAAATTAAAACCATTATAAAATAAGTATTATTTATTAAATAAATAAGATATTATTTACATAAAGATTAATTATTTCATTATTTTAACTTTTTATTATTATTTTATTATTTAATAAATGAATTAATTAAAATTTAATATTTATTAAAAGAAATTAATAATATTATCAATAGCAATATATTATATTTGATTAAATATTTATAAATTAATTTTTTTTATTTTTATTTATATTTATTGAATTTTTATTTTATAAATAATACAAATAAGATTATTTATATAGTTTTTAAATTTAACATATGAAAATTAAATATATAGTTGTATTTATTTTTTATTATAATAATTATATATTATGGCTAATATTGATTTTTTTTTATAAAAATTAAAATACTAAAATAATCATAAAATAATTAATTTAGAATTTTAAAAAAAAAAAACAAATAAAAATAATTAAAAATAATAAATACATAACAATAAAGAAATGAAATAAAAAAATAACAAATAAACCATTCGTTAATAATATTAAAACAAATAAATGATAATATAGTCACAAGTATTTTTTTATTTTCAAACAATTTCATAATTTTTATTTAAAAATAAAATCATTTAAAATAATATTTTAACAAATATATAAAATAAAAATTTATAATAGAAAATATAATCAATTGAGGAATAAGAAATTCAAGAAAAAATCCGACATATAATTCTCGTTCTAGAAGAATTTTTTTAAGAATATAACCAAAATTCCACAATTCTAAAAAACAACATAGCAATATTTTTTTGTTTAGATCATGATTAAGCATTTGTAACTTTTTTAAGGCATAAAATAACATACAATATATATTAATTATTATTTAAGTTAATAAAATTAATAATTAAAAGTGTAACAAAAATAATAATTTTTATATTGAAAAAAAAAAAAAAAATTAAAAAAAAAAAAAAAAGATTTAATTTTTAAGTTGTTAAACCAATATAGTAATGTAATAATCTCGAATAAATAAATTTTTAAGTCTATAATAAGTAAAAAGAGATAATGATTAATGTACTTTATATTTATTGAAGATTTTGCGAATTATTATCATATTATAACCTAAAATAATACATTTGTTATAAAATCCTATCAACTTATTTTAAAGTATATTAACTATATTTAAAGAAGAAAATCTTAATTTAAGAATATAAAAGGTTACAGTTGATTTAATGGAATCTTTAGTAGAAGGTTTTAATTTTTAGTTTAACCTTTTTACCCTTTCTTCTATTTAAAATTATATAAGTAACTGCCCTTATAAAAAAATGGCTGAATTTGTAAAAGTGATTGCTTTATTAGTTTTAGATACTAAAAAGGTTAAAAATGACTTTAAAAAGAATAAGTTTTTTCAGTTCGAAAATAATATTGTTTAAAATAATCATTTTTTACTTTTATAATCAAAATCTTTTGTAGAAAGGATAGTTGATATTTTAACTTTTTTGACTAATATAATTAGTTAAATTAGTGTTTGTTAAAACAGAAGCTAATTAAAAGAATGTCTTGATCATTTAAAATAGTTATAATTTATTTAAAGTTCAGGATTTTCAATTAATGAGTTTGAAATTTTATTTAAAATAAATGAAGAAGAATGTAAATATATTTCTATGTAAATTTTTTTAATAAATATTTATAAAAAGCAATTAAAATTTTTGAAAAAAATACAATTTTAGAAGTTTGTTTGAGATAATGCAATATTGTAATTTATTATTATAAATAATAATAAAAAAAATTAATATATAATTTAGACAGAAATACTTTTTCTATTTTCAAATATATTATAAGGGATGAAAAAGAAAATTATTTAAGAAAAATTGTGTAAAATGGGATTTATAGAAAATATTTTTAATCCATTATTTAATTTATTTTTTTAAAACATAGATGTATAAAATATTATAAAAATATATAAAATAAATTACATAAAAGAATAACATATAAAGATAAAGTTGTGATTTATTAACAACATCTCGTGTATAATTATTAAGATCTTTAATAAATTTTTACGATTCAGATGAAATGAATTGTATTTTAAAAGTAAAAATAAATAAAAAATATATTTATAAATAAAAATATATAAATATATATATATATATATATATATATATATATATATTTATATTCTTATATATATTTTTTTATTTATACATATTCATTTTTTTTCAAATATATATTTATTTTATATATAGGATAGATTAATTTCTGAATAAGAACATATTTTTGCAAAAGAATAAATATTTCCTAACTTAATCAAAAATTATGATAGAAATTAGGATTTATCTTACTAATTAGATAATATAAATTGGGAAAATTTATAAAACTTAAATTATAAAACTAACTTATTTGCAAACATTTAAAAAAAAGGGACTATTAATTTAATAATATCTTCTTATTTTAAAATTAGTTAAAGTATGCATGGAAATATTAAATTTTGGCTTTCTTCTTGTATTGAAACATTTCTAAGAGGGTCTAATTAATATTATTAAATTTTTATTTTGTTTTTCGGCTTTTTGGATTAAAATGTTTATAATTTATTTTAAAAAGATGATAATGTTTAAGATGATTTTTAAAAAGATTCAGAAATTTAAATTACTATGGACATGATGGGAGAAATTCTTAAATATAATATTATTAATTGTTCTTATTTTTTTAATTATACTATAAAAAATAACTAATTGGATAAACTAATATCTTTATTATAATTAAATATTGTTGATTCTAATGTTTTTCTTAGGTCTTTACTATTAACTTTAAATAAATTTGAATATTTAAATATTTTTGTATAATTTATAATTATTTTTTATTTTATATTGTTTAATTATTTAATAAGAAAAATATATTAAACATTGAAGTAATAGAATGTATTCAATAAAAATCGGCTTATTGGATTGAATTAATAATATAAACAATTTCCTAATAACAATTATGTTAAGATAGTAATATTTTTATTTTTATTTTCCATTTAAAATATATTAGATATATGTTGTTTAAATACATTTCTTTTAATATATTTATTTGATTGGAATAAAAATAAAGAAGAAGATAATATATAATTAATAATTAGTTTAGACAATAAATTACCTAACTTAAAATAAAAAATGAAGTATTTTTTTATTTATTTTATTATATAAAAATTAATTTAATAAATAATAAATAGAAATTTTTTCGATTAATGGGAAAATTATTATTATATTCGTGGAAAAGATTCTTATGGACTTTCTTTCTCTACTTAAATCCCATTTTTTTATTATTAAAAAACTAAAAAAAGAATATATGAATAAGTGCTATTAAGTTGATTAATAATAAAATAAAAATATTGTCGTATTCTTTTAGAAACAAAATATATATATATTAATATATTATAAACTAAAAAAAATAGAAAAATTAATGAGAATTATATCAATTTTGATTTATATTCGAATTTAATTAACAAAAAATAATATAATTAAATAAAAATCTAAAAAATTCAATTTTTTGTTAAAAACTATTTATTTATTTATATATAATATCAATATTAAAGGAAAAAAATAAAAATTAATATTTTTCACTTTTATTATATTTTAGATAAAATTATTATTTATATTAAAATATTTAACAAAAAATTTTATAAGATAATAATTTTAATTCTTTCTATAAAATATAAATTCGAATGAAATATAATAAAAAAAAAACAAATACAAAAAAATAAAAAATAAAAATAAAAAATAAAATAAAATAAAATCAAAAACAAAAACAAAAAAATAAAAAAAAAGCATTACATATATATATTTTATAAAAAATATATATTTTTTAATTAAGAAAAAATTATTTATAATTTTTTTTTTATATATAATATAAAAAAGAATTATATATTTAAAATCAAATTAATAAAAATAATTATATTAATATTGATTTTATAAAGATAATATATTTGTTTAAATTTATTAATAAATTTTGAAAAAAAAAAATATATTATAATATTTTAAAAAATTAATTAAATTAAAAAATATAAATTTTAAAATTAATACATATTTATTCAAAATAAGAATGACTTCTTAAAATTAAGAATATGAAGAATAAGAAAACATAATGTTTACGCAACTAATAAGAGAAATTATATGTTAACATTAAACAATTGAATATGCATTTACTTAAATTGACAAAGGCCAAAAAGGATATATAACAATTGAAGATTTATATGAAGAACTCAAAACGAATTTTGGAATTGAGGAAGAAGAATATATATAGGAAATATTTAATAAATTAAGTTGCGGATAACAATAAATTGACTTTTAATAATTCAAAAAAGTATTTGAAGAAGCTATAATAGAAAATAATGAACCATCACAAATATTATTATAAAAATACAATTTTAATTTAAAATGCGATTAATATTCACCTTTTAGAGATGAAAACGAACGATAATAATTATTAGAAATTTTCGAATAACTATAGACTCCAAGTTTAGAAGAATCGAATAAATAAAAGCATTTCAGAGATAATTGCAAATATGCAGAATTAATAAAAAATTTAAGAAAATAACCTAATTTTAATGAATTTGTTAAATAATATAATGAATTAAACTTAATATAAAAAAAAAATGATAAAATTTTAAATCATAAAAAATTTTAAGAAATCGAATAAATGCTTAATTTCTAAAAATAAATAAAGAGTTAATTTCCTTTTAAATAGAAAAATACATCTTCCAAATTTATACCGGAAGAAATTTTTAAATAATTTGAAAATAAAAGAAATAATAAAAATCCTAAATTTGACTTTTAAAAAAAGGCAAATCTCAATAAAACTAGTTCTAAAGTTATTTTTAATTTTTTAGGTATTTTTTATTTTTATTTTTATTTTTATTTATTTTTTAGAAACAAGTTAGTAATAAGATTTGCAAAATGTATTTTAATTAAATTTACATTAATAAAATGATATTTAAAGTTTTTCAAAGCCTTCTCAAAATTAATACAATGTAAGAAAATCAAATATTAATAATTGTAGCTTTTCGAACTTAAGAGCTGAATTCAATTAACATTTATAATAAATAGGCTTAAATACAACAGGAAATTAAAAAGAAGAAAAGGCTCTTATTGCTTAAAAATAATAAATAAATAAATAAAAAATTAATGAAAATAAGCCTTTTGATTTATTGTTGAATAAAATTAAAAATATGAATTAGGAAATTAAAAAAATACTAGTATTTTTAAAGTTTTAGAAAGTAAATAAAAAAATTTAACTTCTCCAATTAAAATGAATTTAGAAGATATGATTAGTAAGAACAATTTAAGATCAAATTTAAGAAATTGAAATAAAATGTATTCAAATATAATATATAAGAAAATAGTTAATAATTTTTTATTATTTTATAATAAAAATAAACATATTAAATTTTTTAATTACATTTATAAATTAAATGAAAATAAAAAAAATAGTATTTTAATTATAATTATATAATATGTTCGAAATCTTTTAAATAAATAAATAGTTTATTATTATTTTTTTAGTTTAATATTTAATTATATGATTAATTATTTTAAAATATTTCTAAATTGAATTATTAATATCTATATTTTAGTAAAAGAATTTAAATTAAGAAAAAATTAAATAATTAAACCAAAAATTTTAAATATATGGGATCTCGCTTGTTTATTTAATAATCAGATTAAGGTGTATAAAATAAAATTATTTAGATATTTTTTTAAATTAAAAACAAAGAAATAAACAATTGTTAAATAATGGTTTTGTATATATTAGTATTTTATCATAAAAATGAATTATTTTATATATAATATTTTATCTCGAAATAAATTACATATGAAATATTTAATTAAATTATTATTAATATCTTTAATTCGAACATTATTAAGAAAAAGCTTCTGAAAAGACAATATATATATATATAAATATAAATATAAATATAAATATATATATATATATATATATATATATATATATATATATATATTTAATTACACAAATATTCTCTAATATTTCACAAAATAGTTATTATTCTAATTAAGAAATAAATCCAAAATAATTATTAAAATACTATAAATAAATCTTAAATAATATAAATAAAACTATATACAAACACAAATTAAAACGAATATAGTTTTAAATTTAAAAGGATAGAGTTTCATTTTTATTTTTGAAAAAAGATGGATAAGTTAAATAGAAAAACCTAAAAAAAGCAATTTTAAGAGATAATATAAAAAAAGGTTAATTATTACATATAATACATAATTATAATTATGATATATGCTTAAATTCTTGAAAAGATCTTAATGAAATCAAATAAATATGATTTTTAAAAAGTTAATAAAGTTTTTTGTTCATTGTTATTTAAAATAAACAATTTAATGTGAATGAATTCAAAGTTTATAATTAAAAAATGTTTTATGTATTTAAAAATCTATTATTTACAAATTATTGATATAAATATTTTAATTATTATTCTAGTTTATAATTATTAGAAATTAACCCTTTATACAATATTATATATATATTAGACAATAATAGGGAAACAAAAACTTAGATATGGTACAATAATTAAATCTGAAATGTTTGGTTTAATTAAGTTTTCATTTCAAAATATTCAATCGGCGGTTTACACGGTTTTATATTTTTTTGAACGATATAAATTAAAAATTCAATTTTAATATAGATTATCAAAAGATGCTTATTTAGTTATTTCTTGTTTAAAATAATTTTATTTTAAATAAATGTAAATAATCAAAAAAAAGATATTTTTTTTAAAAAAAATTATCATCCGAAAAATTAAAATTCTCATTATAAATTTTAATATTTTCTTTTAATTAAAGTAATATTTTGTTATCTTAATATCAATATATAATAAAATACATAACTAATTTATTATAATAGAATTTATTATTTTCATTTAAAAATATATATTTATTATATTTTATGGAAAATTTTTATATATTCAATTAATTATTAATTTCTGTAATATATATTTATATTTAATAATCATTTTTCAAATATATTTTAAAAATTTAATATTACTTCTTTTTAAAAATTTATTTCAGTTTTTTTTTTTTTAAATTCATTTAAAAAACCTTTTTAATTTTCCATTATTATCATTTTCCTTCTTTCATTAAATTAAATATATTTTTAAAAAAATATTATAATTATTTTACCTTTTTTATTATTTATTATTTCTTATTTTTTATGGATTATTCAAAGTAATTTATTTAATATATTTTATATTTTTAATTTATTATTTACATTAAATAGGTATTTCTTTTTTTTACTCCCAACTATAAATTTAATAATTTTTTTTTTTATATATTTATTATATAAAAATAAATTATTAATTTCATTAATTTGTTAATATATTAATAATCATCTTGATTTTTAATCATTTACCAATTTAAACTTAATTATAAGGATACAAATGATGAAAAATCTAAAGCATCCATTTTTTTATGGTAATTTTAATTACCTCCTAAGATTAAAGGTTTAAAACCTTTTTATTTTAAAATATCTTCAATTAGTTCAAGTATAAAAATAAATCTTATGCTTATTTTTAGTTTTAAATCTTATTATTTAATTGAAATAATTTTCGGGAAATATTCACTTTACAAAAATAGAGATATATTATTATTTTTATTTTAAGTAGAAAGAATTAATTCCTATTTTTAATAAAAAAAATAACACGAAAATTTTAGTTTCCAAGAAATAAGTTAGCATAACTAATAGTAATTGAAATCAACATTTTTTTAAATTAAATATATTTTAAATAAAGAAAATTAAAATATCTCTTTAAAATAAATTTAAAGTAATTTTGTGTTTAAATAAAAGAATATTTAGTACAGAAACTATTAGAAAAATGTTAAAAATAATTAATTATAAGTTTAAAAACATATAGTAAGAAAAAGAAAAAAGAAATTCAGTATAGATAAAATAATAGAGACAATGAAAAAGCAAATAATTATTAATAAATTTCTAAAGGAAATTTGTAAAAATATATATTTTAATATAAAAAAGAAATAAAAAAGATTATTTTTTATTAATACAATTAATTAATATAAATTCATTATTTTTTAAATATATAAAGGGAACATTAAATGTATAGATCGATTTTATTTCATATATTATATTTAATTTAATTTATAAAAAAACAAAAATAATTCTTTTTTTTTTTATCAAAATGTATAAATAATATTTTCTTCATTTTTATATAATTCCTGTTGTATAATCTTCCTTTCCTAATGCCTTCTTATATAATTTAAAAGTTTTATAAAAGTAATTTGTTAATTATTATGTTGTTATTTCTTAAAAAGTTTCATTAATTTTCTAATATATATTTTTTTTTTATGTCAAAAGTTCTTATTATTTTATTTTAACTTTAAGTTACTTCCACACTAACTCTATTGGGTTTAGCTGTGGAGTATTCCTTGGTGTAAAAATAATTGAAATACTACTCCATATAGCCCATTTAAATTTTTGCGATTAGTGGCAAGAAGCCTAATCATAAACGAAAAAATACTCTTATTAATTTGATAAAAGACCGAAAAAAACATATTAATAATCAAAGAATACACTAATTATTTTCCTCTAGGCAACAAATTATAATTATTTATAGAATTAATTTGAATCAATGTTTTATCAATAAAAATGGGATTTAAGGTCATTCATTAACTTAGTAATTATTTGTATTGCAAACGCTTTCCTTTAAAGTTTTTTTTTTTTTTTTTTAATCCCTAAAAGACACTTTTTTTTTTTTCATATTTTAAGTAAAGCTAAATAATTACATAGATTTTTATTAAATTTACAATTCTTGTTAGACTATCTATATATCTTTTTATTTTTTAACCAAAGTAGATTTTTTTTAGCTATACAAATTATCCTAATATTTCCTATAATAAAATTAAATCTTTAAATAGTTATCTATAAGATGACTTTAATAATATTAAGATTAAATTTCATGAATATTTTTTTTCTTGTTTAAATTAAGATTGAATTTCAATTTTTTTTTTTTTTTTATGGTATTTTATTTTATGTAATATTAATTTTAATTGTTATTTAACTTTTATGTAATTTTAATTTTTCCATTTTTATTTTTAAATTAGAAAAATTTATTTAAAAAAAAAAAAAAATTAGATTAAAAAATTATTTTTTTAAAAAAATTAAACAAACAAAAAAAAAGAGTATATCTTACATTAAATGAATAGAGTTTATTTTTTTATTATAACAGTATTAATTAAAAAAAAAAAAATATTTATTTACTATAATAAATTTATTTATAAATTATATATATTATATGAAATATTAATATATATTTTTTATTATTTAATGAACTTATTATGAAAATTTTAAGATTAGATTTATTTTTTTATTTATAAAACTGAATTATATTTTTACTTTTTATTTTATAAATTATTTATTTTATTTGATATTTTTATATAACTTTTTATGATTTTTTTGATATTTTTATATAACTTTTTATGATTTTCTACATAAAATATATCATAAATATCCAAATATTTTTATAAATTAAATAAAATAATGCTTTTTCTAAAAAAATAAAGAAAAAATAAAAAAAAAACACTATAAAACTAGTTAAAATTAAAATAAAAAAAAAGAAAAGAAAAAAAAAAAAAACTTTTTTTATTTTTTAATTAATAATTTTATTGTTAGGTAGACATAAATTTAAATATTTATAAATGAACTATATTTTTTTTTTTTAAATAAAAAAAATAAAAAAGCATAAAAGAAATATATTTTTTTATTGTAAAAATGAACAAAATTGGTGATTTTATTAAAAATAATATTAAAACACTAAATAAATTAATTTTATTTATAAATTTATCTTTATAAACTAATAATATTTCAATATTTTTTGTTATAAGTATTTTGTGTTTGTTTATAAAATAAAAAATTACTTAATTTATATAAATAATAGAAATTTACCTATATTCTCTTTGATTATAACAAAAAAAAAAAAACAAATAATCAATATTTATTTATATTGCTTTTCTTATAATAAAAATATTATTTAGTATTTATAATTTTTCAATTTTAACTTTCTTATTATTTTAAAGGTAAAAAAACAACACTTTTTCCTTTTTAATCTGCAATCTATTAAATTAATTCGAAATATCTAATTTACATAGCTGCATTAGAGGACAACATATCAGCAGCTTCTCTAAATAATTTGGCACTTTCTACATCAGCTTATGAAGATATTATTTTAGTTTCTGCCTTTCTTAAGCTTATTGGAACTAAAGACATTTAATTCATTAAATCTTTTGAAAGAAGCATGTCTTTAATGAATACCTATTCAACATAAATTCCCCTATTTTATATTAAATATTTAAAAAGAAAATAAATTAATTAATTCAAAAAAATACAAACCAATTTGATGATTGTTATTCAATAAATGCTTCTATTTGATCATTAATAACATCTCTTTTTTCTAAAAGATCTTAAAAACTATGTTCTCCACATATAGTTCTAAGGCAAGTATAAGTTAATTCTTTATTTAAATATTTATTTTTATTAAAAAAAAAAAAGAAACAAAACAAACCTTCTATAGATGCTTTGATATCAGATAATTTATACATAGCTTTTTTTGGATCATAAATTCTATAAAATATAACAGAATCTATATTTACTGATATATTATCATTTGTCATAACTGACTATCTTTTTAAATCTAAGACCTTTATTATGTAATTATAATTTATATTTATTTTCATATTTACGTATGTCCTACTATCTACTAATTTTATTTTTTCACAATAAGGATTTACTTTATGTAATCCAGCTGTTAAAGTTTTTTAATAACGACCGAACTTTTCTAATAAGCCAAAATATGATTGTTTGACTTTTATAATAGGTTTTGGACAACAACAACATGGAAAAGGAAGCCACATTCCTAAACAACCAGCTATTGATCCAAAACATGATAACGTATTTTCATAACAAGAGAATTTACCCGTATCTTAAAACTCTTCTTCATTTTAATTTTATTTTATATTTAAAAATAAGTTTTATTATTTATCTTCTTATTTACTTTCTTGCATCATTATCCTTTTTTGAAAAAAATAAAAAAATAAAGTTAACTATTATTATTATAAAAAGAAAAAATATATATTTGAATAAATAGAGTATTTTAAAATAAAAAAAATTTAAAAAAGTTTAATTTAAAGAAAATAAATAAAACATATTAGCTAATAAATATTTTTTTTTTTTTAAATTAATTTTTTTTTTTTTCCTTCTTATTTTTAATAATATAGATAGAATAAAATATACTTTATATAATTAAATAAAAAAAAAAGCAAAAAATAAATATGTAAATAAATTAAAATTATTAATTATCATCCTAATCAAATAAAGTTGATATATAGAATTATGATAATATTAATAGCAATAAAAGTCATACTTATGAAGTCTTATAAAATGAATAACTATATAAAAGTTAAATTGAGAAAACTCTAAATTAAACTTAAATATTAAGTAATATTTAATATTTTTTTAAAAAATTAAATATTTAAATAAAAGTGAAATAAATAAATACGAAAATATAAAATAATTTTTGTTTGTAAGAATAATTAAATTAAGAATAAAAAAACTAAAATTATCTATAAATTAATGTGTTCAGAAAAGAGAATAATTAATAAAAAATAAATGATGAAATTTCAAAAATAGAAAAAAATTTAGAGAGTCTATTATAAAAATTATATAATTTTTCATAATAAAATGATAATGATATAAAAAATAATCAAAAAATTTAAACGATTGATAATTTATTTGAATAAAATATGAAATCTTTAATTATGGATAAAGAAAAATTAAAAAATTTAATTATTTAATAAACTTAAATACATGAAAATTAAATGTAAGAAAAATAGGAAAAAATAAAATAACTTTAAATTATATTAGAAAAAAAATAAGATGAATAAAACAAAATGGATATATTATAATAGAAAATTTAGTAATAATAAGAATAACTTTAATAATTAGAAAATAAATTATTATAACAAGAATAATAAAATTAAGAAAAAGATGAATAAAAAAGTGAAAAAATAAAAAAATAAAAATAGAATAATTAAAATATTAATTAAATTGAAAATAAAAAAGATAAGAATTAATTAAAAGATAAAATACAGGAGTATAAAATAAAAATATAATAATAAGAAAATAAAATAAAAGAATAAATATAATAAATATAGTTATATAAATAATAATAAGAATAATAATAAGAAAAATATTAATAATAATAATAATAATAATAATAATAATAATAATAATAATAATAATAATCTTAATTATTAATTTTTTCATAATAATAATAATAACCCTAATTATAATTATTAGAATCAAATTAAATACAAGAAGAATCAGATTTTATTAAATAATTATAATAGCAAATTTATCATTATTAATAATAAATATAAAAGTATGAAAATTAAAATTTAGAATAATATAATTAATAACAATTTAATTTTTAATCTGAATAAACTCTTTAATAGTAATAATATCTATAAGACAACTAAAATGAATTTTAATAAAAAGAAGAAATTTAAAATTAAAGAGATGATAATTATAATTAAAATAATAATTAGAATTCTTAATTACAAATATAAAATTAAGAATTGATGTTAAAAATAAAATAAGAAAGAAAGCTTTATGGATTGTTATAAGAATAAAACTTATAATTACTTTAATAATTAAACTCTTATTAAAACAAAGGGAATAAAAGTAATGATTTTTATAAATAAGAAAATTATAATTATAAATTAAAATATGAATAGCAAGAAAAAAAGACTAAATAATTGTAAGATATTATATTAGAATAAAAAGAATAGTTTTATAGAAATGTCAATTAATTAAAGTTTGAATATTAAGACTAAATAGTCTAATAAAGAAACAGAATTGAAGAATATGAAAAAAATTAATTAGACTATGAAAATCTTTTGAATTAATTCAAGTTATTACAAAAATAAATAAGTGACAAAGAGTGGGAAAAGTTGACTGAAAAATAAAATATAGAAAGTTAATTTATTAAAAATTTTTAGTAAGAAATTAATGAGAAGAACTAATAAATCTTATAATTAAAAGCTTAATTAAAATAAAATAAAAAAATAATAAAAAAAAATCAATAATAATAAAAAGAAAAGGATAATTAAAAAGAATAATCTTAAAATCTAGAAATTTAATCTACAAAAGAATATTAATCTACTTAAGAATTATAGTTATCTCTTACTTAATTATAAACCGAAGAATATTAGTAAGAAGAATAATAATAATTACAATAGAATAAAACTATTTTAAAAAAACAGAAGAAAAAAAGCTAAAAGTCAAGAATTTAAACTAAATTAATAATGATTAATTTTCTGAAGTTATATTATTATTATAATAATTATATAATATAAATAAATGAAAATAAAAAAATTATATATATATTTATATATATATATAAAACAATAAAAATTGAAAATATTTATTATTTAAAATAAAATACATAACAAAAATTCGATTTATTTGATTATTTTTGGTTTTTTTTATAATTTAATTATCCAATTTTATACTAAATTAAATTTATATTGTTTAAACATACAGAAAATAATAAAAATAAATGATATCATATATTAAATATATTTAAAGATAATATCCATAAGCCAAAAAAATATTATTTTAAAAGTCAAAAAAAAATTAAGATAATCATTAAACAACTGTTTTAATATAAGAAATTTAGTCTCCAAAACATATATAACCTTAATAAAAATAAAATTAAAATTCATTATTAGATTAATTGTCTAAAGATTAGATTTTGAATGAAATATTTGCAAACGAAGAATTTTTTAAAGAAATTATTTATAAAAAAGATAAAAATAGCCAAGAGAAAATAAAATCTAATACAATAAAAAAAAAAAAAGTAGCCAGTGATGAATAAATAGAAAATACTATATTATAAAAAAGCAAAATAGGCTAAAATTCAAAAACTAAAAAAAACAAAAATGATAATTAATAATAATTAGAAAATTTATAATTTAAAAAGAATGAAGAAAATTTAAAAAAAGAAACGTTTTCAAAAAAAAATGATTAAAATTAAATTTAACTAAATAAACAAAAAGATATTTATCAAAATACATAAACTTAAAAAAATGAAAATAACAATAATATAAATTATTAAGATTAACAATTAAATTTTAATATTGATTTAAACCAAATACTATAAATCTAATAAAACGATAGACATGATTATAATTTTTACATATTAAGTAATTTTATAAATTAAATTTAGGATATTTCAAATGAATAACTACTTTAAAATGTTAAATATTTCATTGAAAAAGATATTATAATAAACTATACAAATGTATTTAAAATTTATTATTAAGATTTAATTAATAAAACTCAAAAATTATTTTAATAAAACATAAAAGGTAAATATTATTAATTGTATATATTTTATGTATTATTATAATTTTTTTAAAAAACTCAATTAATAAAAATAAAAACAAAAAATTAAGGAAAATAATCCTATTTTTATATTAATTGAGTTTCTAAATTAAATTATATAAAAAAAAATGAAGCAAATTATATATAAAATTAATTATTTATAAAAATATATAAATAAAGATTACTTGTTAAAAGATATAAATATAATTACTTAACTGTATTAAATACTAAACAAGCAACTAATATTAGAATTTGATTAAAAAAATTAAGAATTTTACGAAATTTTATCAGAATAAGTAAATATATTAATTTAAAGTGATAATAATTAAATTTAATTTAATAATATTTTATAAATATTTAATAATTTAAATATTTTTGCTAATTTAATATCAGATAAAACAAAGAAAAATCTTATCTAAATTTCAGTAAATAAAAAAATATAATTTATTGGAAAAACATAAATAAATATAAAAAAGTATAAAATTTAAGATATTTATTAGTTAGACCAATAAAAAAATATTAATGATTTAGATTTTTAAGATTGTTTAAATTTTTTAAGTATATTTTAATATTAAAACTCAATACCAGATAATACAAAAATCTAAATAGAATAAAAACTTATAGAAAAAGGTTTACAATATTAAAATAAGGATGAAATTATGAGAATTATAAGTATCTATATATAATTCAATACAAAAGCAAGCTAAGGATTTGCCTAATGCATATAAAATAACAATAACTTTTTAAAATAATTAAATCTAAAGGAATTTTATTTAACTATTAAATTTTTTATTTAATCTGATCTTAGCTTTATAATATATGAGAATTTCGGAAAATATGATTAAAGGTATTATTTCAAAAAAAAAAAAAAATCAATATTAATATTAATATTAATATATTAATATGTAAAGGTTTAATAAATTTTTAAATAACTTTAATTTAAATTTTACTTCTGAAATTGTTTATATTTGTTAAATTAATATATATTTGTTAGAAACTATTCAAAGATAATAAAAATTCACTGATAAAGTTATTAATATAATAAATAATTAGTGGTTGAGTATTATTACCCCAGATGACGCTAATTAATTATTATATATATCTAATATTTATATGCCTCATATTAATTAATTAGGATTTTTATTTAAAGAAATAATTAATTATTAAGTAATATATAATTTACAAAGATATTTTTATAAAAATAAATAAAGGAATATTTAATAATAAATAAATAAAATAAATAATTGTTTATAAGTTTTATTTAGAATATCTTTTTAAAAACATAACCCAATTACATTTTTATTGGAATTTCAAATGAACTGATATTAGAATATAATAACTATTAAGAAATTACAATAGTAAAGGAGATTTTGTTATGTTTAATACAAAAATTACTTTCTTCTAAATTCTTAAGTTTATTTTATTTATCTCTACAAATTTTAAATAAAGATTTTTTTAAATAAGAGATAGAATCTAAGAATCAATAATTGTATTTTATTTTTATTAATGTATTTATTATATTATTATTATTATTTTTTTAAAAAATGTAGTATTATTTTAATATAAAACATAATTTAACAAATGTTTATAATTTTATAACAAACTAAAAACAAATAAATGTCTATAGATTAATAAACTTTAATTGCTAAGTTTATTGAAAAGTATATTTCTTTACTTCCAAATAAAAATTAAGGTATTTAAATAATGTATTAAATAACATAATAAATGATAAATGATAATTATAATCTAATTGAATAATAAATTGAATTAATTTATTATTTATCAAATGTTTTTCGCTATTATAATAATGTTATTGCTTGTGAATTACTTAAAAAATATTTCTCTAGTATTTATTTAGATTAATTTTTATTCGAAAAATATATAAATATTAAAAAAATAAAAATCTAAAATTAAATAAATATAATAGAAAATCCAAATATATGCTATAGTTATTTATAAAAAGTGGAATTTTTACCAAAAATTATAAATAATTTATAAATTAATATAAATTAATAAGATATAAGGGATTAGCTAAATGAAATGATTTTAGTTTCTTCAAAAAAATGGAAATCTGAAAGATTAATTGATAATATTTTTATTTTAAATTAATTAAATCTTCTTAATTTTCATATCCTTGAAAATATTTCAGAAAACATATTTACGGCTTTTATTTATTTTATTTAAGATAGTGAAATACATATTAATCATGATATTTTCATAAATAGTTAATAAATTTTTGATTTTATTTCTATTTTCTGTATTCAATATTAAAAGTTAGGAAATATTTATTTATAACTTATTTTATTTATATAAAAAATAATATTAGATAAATTTAATAATATCCTACATTTATAATTAAAAATACATAAAAATTTTCCTTTTTGACAATTTTAGCATATTATATATTCAATGATTTAGGAATAGATAATATTTTGGTATTTATATTTATATTTATATTTTAAACAAAAAATACTATTAGAATATAACTTAGATAATTGGAGAAAACCCTGAGTTTTATTTCGAGCCTTTTATTTAGAAACTAAGAAAAAATTTAATTGAAGAAAAAAACTTAAATAATATATTTAAATTCCCAAGTAAAAATATATATTTAATAACTTTTATTCTATTCTTATTAAATAAATAGTATTCATAATCAAAGATATTGTTAACTTTTAAAGTATTTTTAAATAAAAAGAAATTTAAGAACTAATCCGCGAAAATTAATATTAATATTTAAAAGTAAAAAAACTTTAAAATATATTTAGATATTATATAAAATAAAGTTATTGAAATTGAATAAAATATATAATAGTGAAATAACCAACCAACTGATAGAAAAAATTGATATTTAAAATTAAGATATAGATTTTTTTAAGGATTTAATTGATTATTTAATATATGAATAATAATAATTAGAAACCGAACAATTTTAAAAAATTTTCAAGTTTTATACAACACATTATTATTAATTACCAAAAAAAGTTCACGTAGATATGCTTTTTCTTTTATTCTTTAAAATAAAATGCAATAACTTTATAGATTAACATATAGATAATGAGAAAATAAAAGAATAAATATAAAAGCAATATTAATAATTATATATAAAAGTCGAGAATAAATAATAGACAAAAATATTTTTCGAGTAGACATTTCACATAAATAAAACTAAAGAGAATTACAATGAAACGAAGTTCATGATAAATTATTTAGAAGCAAATATATAAAAAGGTTCTGATAAAAACATTTATTTTTAAACATATTTATTTATGAATAATTTGACTTTAATTTTATAAAATAAAAGCAATTGGAATGAAAATTAAGAAGAGTATAAAATAAATTAAATGCTGTTTTATATTTATAATCGAATCCAAAAAAAAGAAAAATATAAAGACTTGATTTTAATAAATGATTCAATATATAAGAAAATTGAATTTTTGGAAAAAGAAAAATTCGAGAAAATAAAACACACTGAAAACTATGTAAATTTTTAAAGCGACTTTCTTAGAATATTAAATAATCTTCAGTTAGAAATAGAAACAAATAAAATAGTTTACGTTTCTTAAACAGAATTTTTATAAATAGATATATTCATAAAAGACAAAAATATAGGAATTTTATTTGTTGATTAGTTTTTGAAAATAATAGACTAAAAAAAGGA
The DNA here is from genome assembly GCF_000220395.1 of Ichthyophthirius multifiliis. NCBI lineage: Eukaryota > Ciliophora > Oligohymenophorea > Hymenostomatida > Ichthyophthirius > Ichthyophthirius multifiliis. Next base: position 61,633 of record NW_004085984.1, read on the forward strand.
TATCATAGAATATAAAATTGATACTTTTACCGAATTAACAAAGGAATTCATAGAAGAAAGTTAAAAAATTAAAATTATTCATATAATTTATCCTTTATGGAAATAATAATATAATACAAACAAAAAGAAACACTAAATTATATCTAAATTAATATAATGAAAAAGCTAATTGTATGCTTTTATAATAAAAATAATATTGAAAGAAATATAATATCATAAATTATTTTTTTAAACATAGGTTAGATTCCATTTTTTTCTTTATATGGATAAAAACTTTTTTTAAAAAAGTCACATATGGTTTATTTTTATTTTTTTAGAAATTTATTTTTACTTTTCTTCTTTTTTTGGAGATTTAGTTATTCAAATCAAACATATTTTATAATCTATTTCTTTTGTTTTTCTTCTATATTTTATACTTCTAATTTTAGTTTTAATGAATTTTATTATTTTAGGTTTATATTTTTATATTTTTTATAAAATAGTTTTTATTTATCAAAAATTTAAGAATTTTATTCTTTTATTCTCTATATGCTTCAAATTGTTTAAAATCTATAATTTTTGTTTCGTATATTGATAAATTTTGTTAGTTATTATTAATTTCATTATTTTATTTTAGGTCTAATTCTTTAAGTTTTCAAGTTTTCTTAAATATTTTTAAAAAATTCTAATATGAAATCTAAAATACTTTATTACTTTAGTTTATAAATATTAAAAATTCATTTCATTTATTTACTATAGTTTAGGAATTCTAATGATTATAAATTGTGTAGCAGGTGATTTCAATATTATAATTAATTTAAACCATATATATATATTTAATTTTTGTTAAAAGATATTAAATTTAAATTATATTTTCCCAATATTCTTTTTATCAAACAAAAAAAATATAAAATTCCAAAAAAGCATTATTTTTTTTTTACTTATAGTAGATTATTTGAATATAATGGTAATTTTTAGATTATTTAAATACAATTTTAATTTTCTTGATATAATATTTAGTTTTTGAAAAGTTTTTTATATTAGTTGATAATGATTTTTTTTTATATATGATAATTTAATCAATTAAATAAGCATTTCTAATTTTAAATGAAAAATTTATAATTATATATATCTAAAAATAATTTATTATATGTAATTGGGTATAATAATTAATTATTGTATTTTTTTAAAATTAACAGTAAAAATGAGTTATTATATAATTGTATAAAGTAAAAATTTAAATATATTTAATTTTTTTAATTTAAAAATAAATAAATGATTATTGTTAATAAAATAAATGACATTATTGGATTATATTAAAGTAGATATTTATTAAAGTATTGATTATTAAAATATTCTTTAATAAGTAAATCCTAGTAAATTTAACATATACAAATTCTATTATATAGCAAACTTCTTCTAATTTAAATAGAAAATCTAATAAGTAAAAAAATAAATTTTAATTTAATAAAGTAAATTCGCTTTTTAATGATAAAAACATTAATAAAATTCTCAAATAAAATACAAAAAATTAGCTTTAATCACCTTTATTTAGTATTTTTAATTCTAAAATATGTACAAAAACTTAATAAAAGAAAATTCTTATTTTATTATATTCTGGCTTTTATTATATTTATAGATAAAAAAAAAACACAAACAAATCTATATTATTTATTATTATCTTTATATTAATAAAAGTGAATTCATATTTTTTTAAGATTTTCATTATTAATTATAAAAAATGATTATAATTTTTATTAATAAAGTTTAAACATTTTAGTCATTATTTTTTTATTTATAATAATTAAAAAAAATATAACATATTTTTAAACTGTAAAAGTATTTTTTAAAATTTATAATGCAATTTTATAATTTTTGAATTTTTTAATAAATATATACAGTAATAAAAAACAATTTAAAAAAATATTATTTAAATAAATAAGAACAAACAAGTTGATAATAAAATATATTTTAAAAATGGAAATAGTATAAAGAATAAACAAATAGTTTAAATAAATATATTTCAACTCAATATTTAGATACATAAATGGATTTACAAGAACATATGAATTATCTTTGATTTTTATATTAATTAATTAAATGTAGTAAATATCACTATCTTTTAATATATATTGTTATAACAACTTTAAAAAATCATAATAATCTTTTTGGTTATAAGGATAAATTATTATGTCATGGACTTTATTTTAAATAGAAGTTTTTAAGGATAATCTTAAATATATAAATTTTTTCTTTTGTATTTTTTATTGGACAATATGTTTTTTAGTAATATTTCGAAGTTACTTTTTAAAAATATAATAAAAGAATATGAGTTTTTCAATTTTTGAAAAATTTATAAGCTTTATATTAAAAGCATAATACATATTATATTATCCATTAATGATAAATTATGTCTTGACAATATTTAATTATAATAATTATTATTTAGAAGATCTAAAAGTGTAAGCAATTATACATGATTATTTTAGTATATTTGGTATAATAATACAAATAGTAATAAAATACATTTCAAGTTATCATGATCTAGAAATACGGTATAAGTATTAAGACTATTTAAGTAGACCAATAAATAATTTTTTTATTTATTAAACAACTTTTGAAACACTTTTAATATTAGTATTTTGCTATAAATAAATTGGAATAATCTTATATATATGTTAAATATTATATGGATTATTTATAATTTATGAATACAAAATAAACTTGATTTTCTTAAACAAAACAATTTCATTTATTTATTTGTTTTTATCAATTAGTAATATATGCATAAACGTTTTTTTTCTTTTTGAAAATTTAGTCACTGCGAACATTCTTGGATTTCTTATTTTAGCTTAATTTTGCTTTGCTTATCGAATTGCAAATGGTATTAAAGATAGCTAATAATAAATAATATATATCAATCCAACTAAAGGAATAAAATTTGAATAAATAAATAATATTATAAGAAAAATATGGGACTTTTCATCTTTTACTGTTGACTAATATTTAGATAAAAATATAGGTTTAATTTTTGAAACATTAAAATATTAACACTCTAACTAATGTAAAAAAACAATTTGCTTCTGTAAAAATTATTAAGAATTACTAAAAGAAGAAGAAAATAGTACTAGAGTTCATTTCTTTAAGTAATATATATTTAATTTGTTTTAACTTTTCCTCAAATCAAAAAATTAAAATTAATAACCTTAATCTAAAACTGATTATAATATATTAAGATTCTCTTATTTGGCTTATATGGTAGATATTTTAGAAAATCCTCTGGTAAGTCTTCCTTATTTAGCAAAATTAAATAAATTAAAATTCAATGCAAGAGATTAAATAATTCTTTTTTTATTATAATAATAAGCAAATATACGCTTCAAGAAAATAATTTAACGTAATGTTTCAGATAGTTGTAAAGAAATTATATGTTTTGATAAAAAAATGGGTCTTTTATAAGAATATATGAAGGAAATTTTAAATAAATAATACAATTTTTTTTATTTTTTAGGATAAGATTATTTAAGATTATAATAATTGGATGATAAAGCTTAAGAAATAATATAGTTATAATAAAAAATCGAAAAAATAATTTATGAATTATTCAATTATAATAATTAAAATTTAAGGCTTTTAGAAATAACTAAAATATTTATAAATTAATTCGATTTTCTTAAAGACAAAATAAAAACTAGAATTAAGAATATAAAAAAAGCTTCATATTTAAATTACACAAATTAATTCATTTTTTTAAATAATTAAGCATGTGTTATATATATGTCTCTATTAAAGCCATTAGGAATTATAAAGCATTTAAGTAGTAACACTTCTTAAATCATTGGGTTTCTTAAATATTTATTTTATAAATATTTAAAAAAAAAAAATAATATAAAGAATAAATTAAAAAGACATCATTGAAAAAAATGTAAAGATTTTAATGCCTTAATAAATTGCGAAAATGCATGATTAAATTATTAAAGATTTTATAGAAAATAAAGAATTAGAATAGCTTGATAAAAGAAGCAAAATTGAAAAACCATTTTTTATTTAAAAAATTGATAATATATTAATTTAAGTTGTGCATATAAAATTTTAATTAAGTTAAATGTCTTTGACAGAATTCGGTATTTCGAGTATAATTTATTAGCCATAATAAATATAAAATGTAATATTAATAGATAAAATAGAAAATAGATATAAAAAAAAAATGTGTATTATATGACAAATTTAACATAAAAAATATATAAATAAATTTTTAAAAGGGCATACGAAAAAAAATGTATTAAAAAAAAAAAAAAAATGATTATAAATATATATATATATATACCTATATATATTTATATATATATTATATATTATTTATATATTTTTAGATTTATATAATTAATTATTTATATATTTATATTTTTAGATTTTTATATATTTTTTTATTTTTTTTTATGATTTTTATTTATATTTATTTTTAAAACAAAAATTTTAGAATAACTTCATTTTATAGATATAAATATGGTTTTACCCGAAATAATGCTTATTTTTAATTAATATATAGATGAAAAAACTAGTTACTATTAAAAATATTAAAATGGTATAAAAAGTATATTAATTTATCCAAAGTATGAATTCCAATAAAAATTGTTTTATTTATAAAAAGAAACATATAATTCATGTGAATAAGCCATAATGTAAATTTTTAGTTATTTATAAGGAAATATTGATATTGGAATAGGAGAAATATAATGTTAATGGAACTAAATTGATATAAAAAATTAATTAAATAAAATATACTATTTACAAGTTCAGAATATAAAAATATTTAAATCTTTAATTGATAAATATACAATTATTAATTTTTATAAAAAGAAGTTACAATAATAATATTATTTAGATTTATCAATATAAAAAGAATTATATGATTCTTTAAAACTTAATAAAGATCAAAAATCTTTTTTTTCATAATAAAATTAATCTAAAAAGTAATAATAAAATTTTATGGTTTCAGCTTTTAAAAGTAATATTAAGGAATAATATTTTGATGATAAACCTTCTAATATTTTTAATTTTTCTTAAAATATACTTAAACGTTAAACCAGTAATTCAATTTATAATTAACAAAATAATTCTTAAAATGAAATCAAAATTGATAATTTTTCTCCTATCCCTTATTAAAAATCTTATTAAGATATTAATTTTTCTGCTTCTTATGTTAACGATTCATCTTATTCTCCTAATCTTCCTAATTTATTAATTTTAGAATGTTCATCTCATAATATAGACCAAAAATCTAACGATTAATCGTAAAATTATTATATATATCTTTTTTATTTATTAGAAAATATAAATTTATTTTATATTAAAGATAATTAAAACATCATAAACAAGTTAATTAAATATTTAAAAAGAAGCTTAATTAAATATATTCAAAGTTAATTTCAAAACTAATTACACTGAAAAGGAAACTAAAGATATTATAAAAAAAAACGATTAAACACATGAAGGATTAATTTAAAAAAAATGTATTTAACAATCTTATTATAACAACTAAAAAATGAGAACTACTAAAGATTAAATTTCATTATGTATTTATTATAAAAATAACATTAAAAAAAAAATATTATTTTTTTAATAAAAAAGAAACATTCTAAGAATTATCATAGAGTTAATTAAATAGTTCTAATAAAATTAACGATTGTTTAGTAACTATATAAACAGATGAATAAGTAGATACAAGTTAGTAAAATAGTACTATGATTTATAAAAATAATAATTAAATAAATGAATTATAATAAAGTTAAAGTGAAATTAATTAATAAAAAAAGTTTGTTATCGAAAGAACTTTTGAGTAAAGTGATACATATTTTTTTAATTTAGTTCGATTATTTTCTTTTTTTGTAATGAGTATTTAGTTAATTCTAACTACTTTAACCCAATATAACTTATATACTAATTTTTAAACAATTAATGAGATTTATGACTTTTTATGTATAAAAATATTTATTATTTTTTAATCTTTTTTAAAAAATATAGTTTAAAATTCCTATTTTTAATATTATGAAAGCTTTATTATATAAATAAAAATGTTCGAATATATATACAATAGTAAAATATATAACTAATTGTTCCAAATGAATTTCAATAAATAATAAAAGATCTTAAAAAAGAATAAATTCAATAATTTAAAGATTATTCTAATGAAGTATATTATATAGAAAATATAAGCAATAGCTTTATTGTCCAAAATTTCATTCAATAATAAACATTTGGAATTTATTAATTTTAGTAAGAAACTAAAAATAAGAAATCTCAATAAATTTAATTTATATATGGCTTAATTAATTAAAAATTCAATTATTTCTAATATATATATTAACCTTCATAATCTTAAGATTAATTAATTAATGATAATTACTTAATATTTTAATAATAATATATATATAATATTGATTAAATTTATAAACTATTAAATAATCATATACAAGAAAGTAAAAAAAAAAACTTTTTATATTTGCTTTTTATTGAAATAATGTCAATTTTAAACATACTAATATTAACTATTAGTTATTACAAAGGTTTGGAATTTAAAGAAGCCAAGTTAAATTTATTCGCTTATTTTTAAAAAGAAAAACTTGAAACTTTATAATTTAAAATATTATCTATTTTATCATCTTCATAATTAAGTAACAGAAATTTAATGAAAACATACAAAGTAATAAAAACAAAAAAGTAAGAAAAAAAATAAATAAAATCTTATTTTTTTTTTTTTTTTTTAATAAAATAAAAATAATAATAAATAAAAAGTCTTTAAAATTTAGTAAATCATAATAAAAATGGAAAAGAAAAATTATAAGTTAAACTGATAATTTGTAAAAAAATTAATTTTAACTTTTTTTTTTGGTCTTATTTATTTTATTGATAATGAGCTTTTACCCGTTTTTTACTTATATTTATTCGAATATTTTATTTGAAGAACTTTCTTAATCAATATAAGATTAATATTTTATTTAAAAAAATAAAATTTATGTTTCCTTTAATTCTGGACTTCTCTTAATTAAATTTGCTGACTAAGTTTAATAAAAACTTATTTCTTAATTTTTTTCTGAAAGTTTTTAATAAAAATGGGATTTTATAAGCTAACATATAATGTTCTAAAATATATAAAGCCTTAATTTATTATAAAAAAATTTAGAAAATAGTAAAAGGTCAAATATATCTGATTTAAAAAGGATAATTATAGATTGGATGGAATAGGATTTGTGTGAAAAGCTTCCTTAATAATTCTATGAATAATATATAACGATTTAAAAAGAAAGTTGTTAAAATATAATGAATAAATAATTAACTAATGGATATATAATATCAGTAAGTTTAATATTTAAAATGCAAAAAGAGCTAATGGAAATATTTAAAAATAAAAGCAAAAGCGAACTGTAAAAATGGGATGAAATAAATAACTTTTATTAATTTTTTTACTATAAAAATGGATTTAATTTGTTTCTGATTATATAAGTATTAACTTGTAAAATTATACTATTCTTTTTATTAACTCTATTAATTAATTAATTATTTTTACATATATTGGATATTTTTTTTTGATTTTAAATATATAGATTTTTATTTATGATAATAATATTAAAAAGTAGAATAGATCTTAGAATCAAACATAACTTATTTTTTCTATTTTCTAAGTGGAGAGTATTATTGAAAATAACTATTTCTTTTCATATTTTAAAAGAAACAAAAAGATTTTATAAATATGATTAATTAAATTTTTGTTTTAATATTTTTTAAAATTAATTATATTTTTTTTCTTAATACATATATTAATATACATATCTAATATATATTTTTATTCACCACAATCTTTTACTTTTAGCCCCTTCTTTTCTGAATTTATTAGGAATTCTTTTTTATATAGGCCAAAGATCACCCCAATTTAATTTTTTAGCCATTCTATATTCTTTTTATCCATGAGATTTAGCTGTAATTCTTCTTACAAATTGACCTTCTTGAGTACACAAATCATAAATGACATGTCCTTATTTTTTCATTGTCGGAAAAATAATTCTATCCCAAAAGAACGATTAGTCTGCCAAAGTCATTTTTTCGAAATCTTCATCTATATTTTTACTTCTTTCAGCATTTTTTTATATTACGATATAACAAAATTTTTCATCATCAAATTATCTTTCTTTAAGATCTTTAGCTATTATCTTTTTTGGATATTTCCCTATTTTCTATTCAAAATGGCACCAAGTATCATCTTTTTCGGATAATGGACAAGATCCATGATGCGGACAAGGTGCAATAATTAAAGGCTTTTCATCTTTTTTTTCTTCTAATATATATTTTCTGAAATCATGAGCAAATCTAAAACCTTTTGGCGATCCATTTTCTACAAAAACAATAAGTCCACCCTTTTTTAATTTATTCCAAAGACTATCAATAATAACAAGTCTTGCTTATTATTTAGTTTTTAAAAAATGGAATAAATATAAATATTTATAGTTTTTTAAAAAATAGTACATTCAGGAGAAGGAACTTCCTATAAAACATGTCCAATATAAATAATATCATATTCTTAAGCAAAAGGGAAAGAAATAGTCTAAGCAAGGTTTTCTACAAAAACCAAATTCTTTATATCTTAAGTCATATGTTTTCCTAATTTTCTCATATTAGTAGAAGGCTCGCACGCTATTATATGTTTAAAATTCGGAAATGTGTCATTAAAGGCTATACTTCCACTACCGATTCCAGCTCCGAAATCAAGGAATGTTTAAGGTTGAAAATTTGGTAATCTATATTTGATTTCATTTAAAATTCTACATGCAACTCCAAATGTATGGGGAGCTTTTCTTAATAAATATGCTACAGATGCATTCTAAGTATATTAAATCAATTGAAGTTATATGTTTGTAGAATTATTTGCTTATTTTATTATTTTTTCTTCATTTTCATTATATTATTCTTCTTCTTTTTTATTTTCATATTATTTTTAAATTTTTTAATTATTCTTTTTTTCGTTCAATTTTTCTTCTATTTCTTCCCTTGATATATTTTTACTATGTAAATAAATCAATTTATTGGCTTCGTCTTTGTTATTTTTTATAATACTTTCCGTATTGACAAACAAACGTACATTTTTTATATTTCCTGGTTTCTCAACTGCATGTAATTATTGATACATCTTCATAAAGTCGAATCCCATTTTTTTAATATCTTTATGGGGATATTTGCTAAATACTTATTGGGCCCTCAAAAATACTTTTTCAGGAAAATATTGTATGTTTAATACGCATTATGCAATAAATTTCTCATCTATTTTTGGATCCTTTGGATCTGTTCTTTCTTGAGGAGATAAATGTTTTTTAGGCATTTATGGATCTATGGACTAAGCTTTTTTTTGTTTCTGTTTTAATGTTGGCTTTTGGACAGGTTATACTAGTTTACGACTAAATAAAAATATTTGTTTGTGTATTATTTATGCAATTTTTTTCATATTTTTTTTTTTTTGTTAATTTAGGATATTTATATTTTTGTCTTTTTATTTTTTTATTAAACTATTTTGTATTCTATTTTTTGAATTTTATTATAATTATTTATTTATTTCTAATGATAATTTATAAATATTTCCATATTATAAGAAAAAACGAAATAATGTTTAAATTATAAATACATGTAATTAGGAATATTGTTTAATTTAAAATTGAAATAAAATTAAAATTTTAATTAAACTACAAAAATATTTAAAATTATACTATTTATGTTTTATTTAAAATAAATATATTTTATCGATATTAAAAAAAAATATATATTTTTTAAAAATTTTCTTTAAAAAAAAATAAAATTTATGTAAATGATTTAAAAATTGGCTATTTTATATAAATATTTTTTTAAATTTAAATTAAATTAATTCGAAAAAAACATCTGTTATTCTTATAATTTATGTTTAGTTTATAAGCGTATTTTATATAAATTTAAACTATTTATACAGAATTAATAATATAAAAAAAAAAATTAAAATAAAATATGATGTAATGATAATAATAGTATTATCAAGTTATTATTTATAAAAAAGATTTTGAAATTAAATAAAAGATTAATATAAAAATAATTTATTTATATATTTATTTATAAGTATTTTATTTTAAAGGTAAATACAAATTATTTTAATTTATTTTTGTAAATTAATATATTATTTTAAAATATTAATTTTATTTTATAATAAAAATTGTTTGCTATAATGGGTATATTAAGTTTAATTATTAATTATATTATTTTGTATATTTAATTTTTAATGTTAATTAATTAAATTTAAGCAAAAAAGCTAAATAGTTATAAAGTATAAATATTGATAATATATAAAAATTCTGTAGAAATTAAATAAATTATCAAAGAATTGTTAACAATTGTAATATTTATCATAATACAGAAAAAAGAAAAAAAAAAAATAATTAAAAAAAAAAAAATAATTAAAAAAAAAATAATTATAAAAATACAAATAAATGTCTGCTGTAATAAAAAATAATTTAAATACATCAGAAAATTAATATTAAAACTATAGTAATCCTGAAGAATTATTAAATTTTGATTTATATAAGTAAAAAAACCTTATTTTTACCTTTGAAGACTTAAAGAAAGCTATTTGTTACTTCCCTAAGAAACATAAGAAGATAAAAAAGCCCCTAATTCCTTGTATCTTGTCTTTTAAAAAAACAAGAAAATAATTAAAATATTAAGCAAAATTATTATAAACATAAAATAACTAAATTTCAACAAGAAATAATACAAAATATATATCTAAATTGATGTATAAAAACTCAAAAACTGAAATTTCGGACACTCTTTCTCCATAGTAAAGTTAAACTAGAGCGTAATTAGATATAGTATAAAAAGAAAAAATAATTGAAAATGAAGAAAAGGTGAATGAAACAATCGATCAAAAACAAATAGATGAAAAGAAGCTTATTACTTAAAACAAATAAATAGATAAAAATAATTGTGTCATTTTAGACACTCCTTATAAAAAGTATTTATTAAGTAAAAGATAAACATAATGTGAAAACTAAATCACAAAAAAAATATAAATCATTTCTTAAAAAAATGATAAAAACATATACCCAGATTTTAAAAATAGTGTTTTAAATATAAAATAATTTATTAAAAATAATAACAATCATGAAAATAGTGAAAGTTCGACAAGATAATCAGATTCTCCTTTAAAGTTTATTTAGATATTTTAAAATAATAAACGAAAATAAAATATTGAATCATCTCCTGATCCTAAAAAACAAAAGAATGTTTGTGTTGCAAACTTAACAAATAATTTACAAAATTAAACAAATAATTAACATAATTAAATGCATATTAAAAATGATAATAATACTTTATTAATTAAAAGTTCGAATAATATTATTAGTGAATCAGCTATACCTTAAGATTACTAGGAAACAATACCTCATTTATACATTAGAAACTAACATTATGCTACAAAAGTTGGATATTAATATTAAGTTACGATTCCAGAATTAGGAAGTTATGATTATAATCAAGATTATATAAAAAGATTAATATTAAAATAAAAAATTTGGCAACCTGATTGGATAAAAAATAAATATATCTAAAAATGTACAGAATAATTAAAACAATGGTATGGTTTTAGAAGAAATTAATAGGAATGTATTTAATTTTTAACTTTATGTTAATATGATACATTTATATATGAAAAAGTACTTGAATAAAATTAGTAAATGCTTTATTAGTATTATGAATAAAATGATTAGAAAATGCTTAAAAAAAAGAATAAAAAAAAATCTATTTTCTCGAATAAATGATTTTTTATTAAAATTTTTTAATCAATTTATTTTAAACAATTTTTTAATTTACTCATTCTATATATTTTATTTTATTTTAAAAAGGAGGGAATTTGTTTTTTGTTTTTACAAATTGTATTATATAAACTTAAGAATAAATAATTGAAAATAAAAATATTTATTATCGTCGATATATAGCAATTATTATCTTTTTAAATTAGTAAAATATAAAAAAAGTAATATTTTTCATTAAAGTATAGAAATATTATAAATGTATAATATCAATCAATATATTTCTATACTTATATATATTACTTGTTTATATATTTTTTTTAAAATGAACTATATCTATAAAAAAAAAATGTCATTAATTTCACTTCAAATATAAAAAATTAATAAACATAATACCAATATATTTTTATATATATAAAAATTTATCTATTTTATAATATTTTTATATTTTATTTATAATTATTAATCATAATTCCTTTATATTTGGAAGAAAAAAAAAATATTTATACTTAAGCAATTTATTATTATTTTTAAATTTGTATAAATTACAATTTAAAGAAAAAAAAAAATATAATATGTAAAATTTTTAATATTTATGTATAATAATAATTTATAATAGTTTGTTTTTTTATTTATTTTAATAAATATTATATTTAGAAAAAAATGTTATTTTTGAAATAAACTTTATAAAATATTAATTTTTTAAAATTTAATCTTTTGACTAAAAAACAATATAAAGGAAACTTTTAAAGTAATTAATTTTAATGAAATTAATTGTAAAAATTATAAAATTTATTTTTAATATTTTTATTTATTAATAATTTAGGTTTTTTTTTAAAAAAATTGAAGTATTTAAATTTTCAAAACTTTTAAATATTTTCATTTAAGAAAAAAATAATTTTGATAAAGTTAATAAAATATAATATATTTATTTAATAATTTATTTTTAATATAATAAATATAATTATAAAATATATAATATATTATTAAAAAGAATATTAATTGATTAAAAAACAATTTAATTTATTAATTAATAAATATATATTATATATTAATTTTAAATATAAATTATTTTATTTATATTAATAAAATATACATTGAATTAATACTGTTAAAATTTATAAGGCTTTAAATAGAAAATAAAATATTAAATAATGATCACTTTAAAATATATAATCTATTTTACTTTTTATAATTATTCAATATAATTAAATATTAATTAAAAAAATTAATATATTAATAATTATTTAAAAATAACAAATAGTTAATTTTCTAACCAAAAATATAAAAATGGGTGCAGAAATATCCAAAGAACAGCAAGAATTATAAACAAATGATGAGTACACTAAGAAATACTAACAAATAATACAAAATTTTATATCAAATGGTAGTCACAACGATTTATATTTTGGAAATTTCGAATTATTTACATATAAAACAAATTAAAATTATAAAATAATTTAAGTAGAATCTCATCTTCATAATGAAGTAGAAATGAATAATGAATTTTAGGAGAAATGGGAACGAGTTTTAAGTTTAAATTTGCATCCAAACATAATTTAACTACATAGTATTTTTTTTTTTTGTATAAATTGTAGTCTAAACTTTATATTATTTTTAACTTAAAAAAAGTGTGCAAAAGATTTATTGAAGATTCAGTATGTAGTCGTTCATTTAAAATATATAAATTATATGATTATATATAAGGAAATTTAGAAATGCAAATATAAAGTCATTTATAGCAAAATATTAGATTTTAAGAGGATGAATTGTGGAAAATATTAGATAGTGTATCTGGTGGCCTCTCATTTATATATAATAATGGTTAAAGACATGAATATTTACGACCAGATACAATATTCATAGTGCAAAAATCAGATAATAGTTTAATATATAAGATTTCTGATAGAAGTGTGTTTAACTTAAAATCTAATTATTAAGATTGTTTAGAAGGAAACTATAAAAATAGGTATTTATCACCAGAATGTATGAAAGGGTTAATGAATATATTTGAGAAAAGTGATGGAGTTCCTTCAAAAAATGATGTATTTGCACTAGCTTTAATAATTATATATTGCGGAACTATGCAACCAATGGAAGGTGTTTACGATTTTTCTCAAAAAACAATAAATTACATGTTTATAGGTAAACAAAACAAAAAAATAGAATAATTTATTTTAAAAAAATAAAATAAAATAATAAAAAGAAAAATAATTATAATTGTTTTCACTTAGTTATAATATGGAATTAGCAAATTTACTAAGAGAAATGCTTATTGAAGATGAAAATATGCGAATGGATTGTGTATAATTAGACTATAAATTAAATATGTATCCGAAACTATAAAATAAACGAATATCATAAATAGCCAAACCGGAATCACTGTTATAATTAACACTATTAGATGGAAATAACTTTATAATGTAATAATAAATTAATAATGACTAAAATAATAATATATTATAGCATACCAATAACATAAAGACTAATAATGGATTGATTAATAATAATTTAATTAATAGCAACGGATAAAATATTGGATTAGTTAATAATAATAGTATAATGAATAATAATAATCTTATTAATAATGCAAATAATAATAATAATTAAAATATTTTTGGATTTTAAGATAATAATCATTTATAAAATTTTAATGATAATAATAATAATATTATATATTCTAATCATGTACATAATTCTAGCAATTTTAATTAGTTTCCTTTAAATAATTAAAACTCTTATCATAATTAATAAAATATGATATAAGATTTTGATCATAATTAAATATAAAATATGAATATGGGTTAGTATAATAATAATAATATGAATTCATTTAATAATAATAATATGAATCCTATTAATAACATGCATAATAGTTTCAATAATAATCATTAATATTAAGATTAAATGAATAATAATTTAAATTAATATCAAATAATGAATTTAATATAATAATTTTTAAACAATAGTAATAATAATATGTAAAATAACAATTATTTTGATAATATAAATAACTTCAATCATAATTCAATTAACAAAAATTTTCTTTTATAATAATAAATGTAACAATATTAATTTATTTAACCCAATAATAATAATATTGCATAAAAAATTTAATTTCTTGGAGGACTTCAAAATACAAGCAAACATCCAAACATTCTAAATAATATTCCTAGAAAGAAATAAGCGTTTTATTATGAAGATGGATCTTATTATGAAGGAGAAATGGTTCTTGAATATCGAGACGGATTTGGAAAACTTATTTTTAGTAATAAAGGAGCTTATGAAGGTATATGGAAACTTAATAAAATGCATGGAAAAGGTACGCTATATTATCCAAATGGAGATAAAGTTTATGAAGGAGATTGGTTCGAAGATTAATTTAATAATTTTGGACATTTATTCAATAACAGACCATTAGTCATATAGTAAAAATTTGATTATAAAGACTTTGATTAACTATAAAATTAATGGGTAAAGTATGAAGGAGAATTTACTTTAGATAAAAAATAAGGATTTGGTACTCTTTTTTTAAGTAATGGAGAGAAATATTCAGGAAACTTCAAATAAGATACAGTAAGTGGATATGGAATTTTTTATACTTTAGATGAAGAATCTGTAAGTGGATTATGGGAAAATAATAAATTTATTAAAAGAATGTGATTAATATAAATTATATATATTTATTAAATAATATAAATATATATTTATATATATATATTTATAACATTTTATATTTATTTATTTAAAATTATATATATTAATTTCTCATTTTAATTTGTATTTTTCGAAATTATAGTTTTTTTTCTTTTTATTTAATATTTCTTCATTATTATTACTGATATCCATTTCTTCGATTTCACTTATATTTGAAAATCCTTTTAATTCATTTATTGTATTATTATTTTAACTTTCATTATTATTATTTTTGTAACTAAAAATAGGTTTTTCTTTTTTATTTGTAATTTATTTTTTAGTTTATTTTTGTTCTTAAGATTTATTAAAGTATTTGCTATAATCATAATTTTCATCATCGATTTGGTCATTAACAACTTAATTTTAAGCAGAATATTCTAAATTGGCGATTAGGTTTTCCAATCTATTCAAAACGAGATTAGATTTTTCTTTTTTTTAAATAAGAAGTGTATTATTATTTATGTTATACGATACATTTGGTTAAATAATTGTAGATGGATTTATCATATTATTTTATACATTAGTTTAATCTACAAAAGATTATATTCTATCTTCATTCTTTTTTTCAAAAATATTAATTATTTTGGGTTTTTTGAAATTGCTTTATTTACTATTATTTTATGATAAGTTTTATTTCATATCTTTTTATTATTAAACTAATTATATATTAGCACTTATAGGCCTTTGGTTATTATTCATTTATAAAATTTGGCTTTTTAATTAATTAAGTTTCATATGTCTTTAAATATCTTCACTATTATCAAATTCTTCACTTTATAAAGTTTTCTAATTCTCAGGATCTTCTTAATAACTTGCATTTATTTAATTTCTAACATCATTTGAATGAATAAATTCTCCTATTTTTTATTAATCTAAGTCATCATCGGGTAAGGCAAGTGATTATTCGTCATTATGAAATTCGGCTTCTTTCATTTCTATTTCTTGTTAATTGGAAAAATCTAATACTTCAGGAGGTACTTCTTCTTCATAATTATTTTTTTCGTTTCCAATTTCTTAATCTATATATTCCTCTTCTTCTAATGAATTTTATGTTATATTTTCATGTTGAATTTCAAAATTTTATTCTTATTAAATATCAAGCTTTTCTTCTTCTTTAGATGTTTTTAATACTTTTTTTTATTTAGATTTTTCTATCTACATTTAAATATTTTTTTCTTCTTTTTTTTCGGAATCCTTTTCTTGATTATTTAATTCAATATTATGCTTTTTTAACATAAACATAACATTTTTATGTATATTTTAATCAATTTAATGATTATCTTTTACAGTAGAACTAATTTCACTAATTTAAGTTTACCCCAATCCATCTTCTTCAATATTATTTTTATTTTATTGTGGCACATTTATAGTATAATCATTTAAAGTATTTGTATTTTCTTAATTGATTTTAGTTTTTTCATTAAAGTTTTCTTTTATTACTTCTTCTTATTATTCATTATCTTTTATATATTTAGAATATCTGCCTTCCTAAATATGTTCTTTAAACATTTTATAATAATCAGCAGTTTTAATAAGCTATGTTTCTATGCCATATTATATATTTTGACTTGGATTTGTGCCATATTATACATTTTGGCTTGGATTTGTAAGTTTATTATTGGAATTTTAGATTTAATTGTTATTTATTTTTTGTTCTTCTTATTCAAAATATTTTTCTGAATTTTCTTAATATTTCTATAAATTTTAATCATGTCTTTATATTTTTTTTGTATACTTTTATTTATTTTCTGAATTTTCTTATTACTTTTATTAATTTTCTCCATATTATTAAATATTTATTAACTCTTTGTCATTTTATTATATACTTTGAAATTATTCATCATGTTTTAATATACTTTGAAATATATCTTTTTAATTATTTTGTGTATTTTCTAAATCTTCTTCATGTTTAGGCATTTCTTAAATTATTATTTATTAGTTTTATTAAAAATTTAATTTTTTCATTTAATTGTACTCGTTAAAATCTCTTAAAAAACTTTAGTTAAAATTCTCTATTTATACAAAATTACTTTCACAAGGAAGACTATTTTCAAAATTGGACTAATTATATTAAAAAGCTTGATTTTTTTATAAAGTAAATTTTTAATTTTCATTATTTTTTATATTAGGGTTTTTATATTAATTATTTAAATTATTTTATGAGAAGTTTTAAATCTATTTTTATTAAGAAATTAAATTTTCGTTTTGCATTTCTTAAAAAATTTATTTATTATTAAAAGTATTATCATTAAAAAATTAGCATTTATAAAAGTTCTCATTATCATTTAAATTTTATTTAAATTCGCTTATATTGTTTAAAAATGAGTTTTATTTTTTTAATAAATTCTATATGTTTTCTTTTGAAATGTTACCTGAAATGTATTAACTGTTTATAGCTTATTAATTGTCTTAAATTTTACCTAAATAATCAATATTTTTATTAATTTAAACGATAGATTATTTCAAACAATTTATATAATTAATCGAGTCTTATGGATTTATATTATTATTCATCATTATTTAAGAAAGAGTATTCAAATTTATCTTTTCTCCAGTTTTTACTTCTAATTCTTTTTAAATTTTAATGATTTCTTTCAAATATTATTCTTTTTCTAGCTAAGCTTACCTAAGTTAATTCCTATATTATTCAATAAGTATTTATTCTTATAAAGCAATTTATTAAATTTTTAGTTTCTCTTCCATTATTAATCTTTGCACCTCTAACTCTTATTTATTTTAGTATAATTAATCGAAATTATTATTAATCAATGGACTCATATATCTAAATTAGTTATTAAAAAATAGCTATGCATAAGGATCAATTACCATATTTTAATATTAATATCCATTCCAATTAGGAGCATTTTAAAAACCGTTTTAATAAGGATTCATGTTTTAATATTAATTTTAAAATACTTAATTATTTTATTAATAATTTTCACTGTTATGTATATTATTATTATTTTCATATTATTATTATTGATAAGGTGTTTTTACTTATAAATAAATATATTCACTTGGTTCTTATTTTTACAATTATAATTATTATTATTATTATTATTATTATTATTATTATTATTTTTCAAAATTATTATTAATATGTAAATCTTTTTAAGGAATTTCAGATGATATTTTTTTTTTCTATTAATCCTCTTATTTTTAATTATCATCTTTTTTATGTAATACATTTTTGTTAAAATCTTAAATTTCTTATTTCTTTTTATTATTTTTTTAGTTTTCTTCAATGTCTCTGAGTTTTTATTCTTCTAATTATTATTTTATTTTTATTTCTTCTAGTTGGTCTTGCTTTTTTTTCATGAGTTTTTCTGTTTCTTTTTTTTTTCTTGTTCTTCAATTTATTTTTTAAGTTCTTCTCTATATTTAATTTTTGCATCCATATTTAAAATATTTTTTTGCTCTTTTTTTGGAGTAAAGCATTCAATGTTTTCATTTTGGTTAATTTCTTTTTAAAATTGTTTTTTATCTTATAAAATATATTTATTTTCTTAATGTAAATTTTTATATTCCAAATCTTATTTTTATTCTTATTATTGTATTTGTTTTTTTAATTCTATTTATTTATTTAAATCTTCCATAAAAGCTTTTTTTTTCTCCTTTTCTTTAATTTTTTAATCCTATTAACTTTTATTCCAGAAATCTCCTTCTTTTTTAATTTCTTATTCAACTTCATAAGTTTTTAAATAAGTATTTTTTTCAATTATTTATTGCATTAATTAGTCAGCATATTATTCTTTTGTTTAATTAATAATATCTTATTATTAAATTTTCTTAGTTTTATTATCATTTTATCCGAATTTATCAAAAAATGAAATTTCTTTATCTTCTAATATTTTTTTTTTTCGTCTTTAAATCTCTGTAAATATTATTATTAATTTTATAATTAATTTTCTATTTATGTTTTTCTTTTATTTTCATTTCCGAATTTTTCGAAAAATTCAATATTTATGTTTTCATCTTTAGATTTTCTCCTGTTTTGAGCGCTATAAGGTTTTATTTGATTATTTTTTTCCATATTTTAATTATTTTTTTATTATTCATCTAAATCTTATTTATATTTTAACATTTTTTATTTTTTTTCATTATTTTTATTATCTTGTATTTAATCTTATTAATAATTAAATCCTATTACATTGTTTTTTTACAAATTTATACTTTTAATTTCTGGAGTTGCTGTACTATTTATATGTTTTATATTATTGTTATTTGTTTCATTATTTTAATTTTAATTATTATTGTTTTCTTTATAAGAATTTTAAATCATATTTTTATTAATATTTTCTTTAAGTTTATTAATTTAATTTTAATTATTTAAGTTAATAT
Source organism: Ichthyophthirius multifiliis (assembly GCF_000220395.1). Classification (NCBI taxonomy): domain Eukaryota; phylum Ciliophora; class Oligohymenophorea; order Hymenostomatida; genus Ichthyophthirius; species Ichthyophthirius multifiliis. The sequence goes on from NW_004085984.1 coordinate 81,468, forward strand.
TATTAATATTTTCAAATTCTTCTTTTTAAAATTGTTATTATTTAAATTAAATATTATTATTATCCTATTAAGGAATCATTTCTGTTTAATTTTTTTCTTTTATAGTATTTTTTGTTTCTATTATATTTATATTTTTATCGTAAACACTTATTTCTTCCCCTAATAATCTTCGAGCTCTTTCTTATTCCCTTAATTTTAGTCTTTTTTATCTTTCCATTTCTCCTATAGATAATTATGTTTCCTGATTAAATATTAGGTAATCATTGTTATTTGGATTATCTTATTATTATTTTTATTAATATTATTAAACTTTCTCATTTCTATTTAATTTTTATTTATATTCATCTTATAATTCCCAAACTTAATTAGGATCCATTTATTCTAATTATTTTTTTAACAAAACTAAATCATTATTTACTTAATCTTAATTTATTTCGGCTTTATTATTTATATAATATTATAAGGTTTCTTACTTTTCTAATAATTATTAATATTGTTTTTATAAACGCTTTTCATTTGCTTATTTTTCGAATTCTTTTTTTAACTATTCTTCATCTGTATATTAAATTATTTATTGTCTTTCTTCTCTTGTTCTAGATGGTCTCATTTTTTTTAATGTTTATTATATATTATTTTACTGAAAACAAAAAAAAAATATAATATATGATTTTAATTTTTTTAATATAAAAAATTCTATATCATATTTTTTTAAATTTATAATAATAATTTTTTATTTTATTTTTTCTGAAAAAAAAAAAATAAAAAAAACAAAACAAAAAATATTGATATATTTTAATAAAAAATAAGTAGATATATATTTTTTTTATTATATTAAATATATATTAATTTATATTATTTAATTATCCATATTATTTTTTTCTTCAATAAAAAATTATGAAGTATAAATTATTCCTTTAAAATACTGAGAAAAAATAAATAAAAAGCAAAAATAATATATAATTTAAAAATAAAATAAAATAATAAATATATTTACTAAATATAAATAATATTTTTTTAAAAAAATTGAATTTTATAAATAAACAATAATTAATTATAATTAGTAAAAAAAAAAAAGTGTTAAAAATAATATTATTTTTTTTAAATTAAAAAATTAAAAAGACTATAAATGAGTAAAAATGTCGAAATAACCGTATTGGTGGAATTGTTTTCAACATTCTTTGAAAAAATAACATTAACCCATCCTGAGAAAGACATATTAATGAAAAATCTATCAAAATTCAAATAATTTCTATATGGTAACTAACATAATCTAGATAAGGGGTACGATTTTTTGCAATAAATGCGTGAATAATATATTCAATATCTTGAATCTAATAATTAAACTTCAGCAAATACTTAATCATAAAATTAAATATTTCATATACAATCTTTATAATCTTAATAATCAATAAACCACAATTATTCCACACAACAATACTAAGAAATCAATGCATAAAAGTAAATAGTAAACGAGAAAAATTTTGAAAACAATAATTAAAAAGTTTTAACAATTCCTGAATATTTATAATAAAAAGGATTAATAATTGAATAAAATATTTAATTTTAATATATAAAAGAGTTTTTTAATACAGAAATATAAAATAATAATGCTTATAAATGCATTGCATTTCGCTTTTTTGAAATTCTTTTTAAAAATTTCAATGTATAAAAACTTTAAGATATACTTGCGAATGTAAAAGAACGCAAAGTTAATCTCGAATAAGACAAAAAGCATATATTTTGTACTTATTTGGAGTATTTTATCAAAAATTTAAAGGAAAAAAACGCTTCGGAATCTTCTGAAAACCTCTACAATTTAATTAATAATGATGAAAATTTTTCATAGTCCTTAGTTTTATATGTGAAGGAACTTGCAGTGCATTTTATTAATGAATCTGATCCTTTATATATAAAATTTCTTTTATAAATTTCGGAAATGGAAACAGTTTAGGACCTTATTAATCATATTAGGTCAAACTAGGAACCTTTGGAAATCACTTTTAAAATAATTTCTTCAAGTATTGAAACTTAAATTAATGTACATTCTCTATAAGGAAATTAAATAGTTGAAAATTAATATAAAATTAACTCTTTGTCGAAACCTAGTGGGGTTTCTATTGATTTATTTAAAGGTTTTAGTGAAAGTTAAAGTATTTATGGTTTATTTTATACATCTTAAGAATGTTCAGGATTTGAAGTTTAAAAAAACATGAAATAAAAATCTATTAATAATAAATAAATTCTTAAAAAAAATAACGTAAATATAATAATTTTTTGTTAAATAAAAAAATAATATTTATTTATTTTAAATTTTAATAGTAAGTTGATGACTTTAAATAAAGAACTTCTTTTTTAAAAAAATTAATTAAAGCTTTTGATGAAAATACTGAAGAATTAATTTACAAATTTAATTATTTTACTAATGGTTAAAACGAGAATATAGAAGAAGAAGAAAATAATAATGAAAAAAATATTAATATATAATAAAATGAAAAAGGATTTAAAGAATAGATTAACAATTCTAAGTCTAGAACACTTAATTTTTATAGTAATATTTAAAATTAAGAAAGGTCTATAAATTGGCTTGCTGAAAATACAAATCCTTATAACAATAATTGAATTAACAAAAAAAATACTTTTGAATATTAAAAATTATATTTTATTTATTAATATTTCTTAAATTAAAATATAAATCTTTCATTTATAAATAAAAAAATATGTATAAACTATCTTAATAATTATCATAAGAGTTTATTTAATTTACAAATTATAGTATATCACCTTATCATGTCGTAGAGCTGATAAAAAGCTAATTAAAGCTAAAAAAATACCAAGAGTTAAATGAACACGAAAACTGGAATTTAAATCCAGGAAACAATTATTTTTTATAAAGATAAGGGAGTTCCTTAATTGCAATGTAAATTCCTTAATATTTGGACTTAAATAAATTGAAATTCAAAATAATTGCAGCACATACAGATTCTCCATGTTTAAGATTAGCACCAAAATCGTTATAATTTATACTTTTTTCATTAAATAAAAAAATAAATACAGGAACATAAATTCAAATAATTTTAAATAACTTGCCATTTGTACATATGGAGGCGGATTATGGCACACATGGTTTGATAGAGATTTGATTTTGGGAGGAAGAATAATATATTAGGATGAAAAAAAAGTGTTAAAAACAACTTTATTTTAAACTGAAAAACCCTATTTTAAAATTCCAAATTTAGCTATTCATTTATAAGAAGAAAAAAATAAATTTCAAATAAATTTAGAAAATCATTTAAATCCAATAATGTCTTATATAAATAAAGAAAACGAAGAAAATTCTAAAAGAGATCATTTCGAAGGATTACTGAATGAAATTTCGGAATAAATAAAGATTCCTATCAAACAAATTTTGGATTTAGATTTATTCTTTTCAGATAATTAGCAAGGACAAATTATTGGATTTAATCAAGAATTCATAAGTGCGGCCAGAATTGATAATTTATTTTCCTGTTGGGCTGCTGTGAAAGCTTTTTAAGAATGTAAATAAGACGAAAATTAACATTCAATTAACTTAATTTGCCTTTTTGATCATGAAGAATGTGGGTCTTAAAGTTCTAAAGGCGCTGGAAGTAACCTTTTGAATTAAACATTATAAAGAATTTGGAAAACATTAAAATAAACAAATGTTTAATAAGATTCTTTAGAAAAAGCTTTCGCAAATTCTTTTTTAGTCTCAGCGGATATGGCTCATTCTATACATCCTAATTATGCTGATTGTCATAAATAAAATCATTAAGTTAAATTAAATGAAGGAATTATAATTAAAGTAAATATATAATATTTATATTTATTTTATTTTTATATATAAAAAAAAAATTAAAATATAGACAAATCATAATTAAAGATATTCAACTGATTCCTTTACCTCAAGTTTTGTAAAATAAATTGCAAATTCAGGCAATATTCCTTACTAAGAATTTATTGTGAAAAATGGAAGTCCTTGTGGAAGTACTATTGGACCTATTGTGTCTAGTAATACAGGTATTAAAAGTGTTGATTTGGGTACGGGAAGTTGGGGAATGCATTCTATAAGGGAAACTTGTGGAAGCTTAGACTCTTATTATTATTTTTAGTTTATGAAATTATTTTTAGAATTTAATTATGATTTTAAATGAGTTTTTTTTTACATATATTTTTTTTTTTTAGTAAATTAATTCTTTTTTTTTTTAAAAAAAATAATTAATAAAAAATATGTAAGAATAAAATCAATAATTGAATAGTCAAAAATAAAAAGGTTTGAAAGATTTTCAAATACTTTCTTGTTAAGAAAATTATAGTATAAAAGCTTATTAATTGATTTAAGAAAATATACTTTTAGATGATTTTACTTATTCAAGGAGATCGGCATTATTTATGCTTTTTTTTCCACCTTTAGTCAATGTATTTTATATATGGAAGCCTTATAGTCCTTTTAAAAACATAGTTAGAATAGGCGTATTTAATGGTTGTTTTGCAAATTTTATTTTCGCTATTTAATAAGATATTAGAGAAGTTAGCAAAAAAGACACCCCTGTAGCTAATAAATTAAGATTTTATGCATAAAATATTGCATTAAATGATTTGACAACTAAATCCTTTTAGAAAGAAACATTATAAGTTTATTGTAAAAAAAAAATATGAGTTTTTTATATTTTTAAAAAATTATAGAAAGTAGATTAGAAAAAGAAAATTAATAAGATTAAGAAAACTCTAAAGATTTATAATAACATTAAAAATGAAATATTTAAAAAAAAAAACATTAACAAATTAATATTTTTTTTTTTTTAAATAAAAAATATGGCAAATATGTAAAAATTATATTTAATTTAGTATATAGTATAAATATATTTTTTGTAAATAAAATGTATATTATTAGAAATTTAGTTTATATATATAAATAATATATATAAATATCTTAATTTATAAATTATAATTAAAAATTTCTGTTATTATATTTTTTTAATATTTTCTTATTATAATAAATAAAATTAAAAAGTACTATTGTATTGAAAAAAAAAATACTCATATATAATTGTTTTAATTAATTTATTAATTTTAATTACTTTACATAAAAAATAATTAAAATTGTTTATTTATTATATTATTTTGCTATAAAAAGAAAATATAAAAGGATAAAAATATTATATGTTTTTATAAAAATTAATTATTTAAAATACATAAAAATATATTTATTAAATTATAATAGATAAAAATATTTAATTTTATTAATAAAATAACAAATAATATTTAATAAATATAAATTTAGTAAAATTATCTATATAACTTAAATTCTTCAGAAGTTATCAAAAGGATCGTTTCCATGTTTTCCTACTTATCTTCCATCGTTTTCAAGGACAGGATCTATTTTTATAAAAAAATATTTTTAAATAATAATAAAAAGCAAAATAAATTTACTCATTTATGTAAAGTCTTTATCAAAGTTATTTAACCATCCTTCGTCAGTAACATTAGGGATAAATGGTGGCTATAATTTCTTTTATAATAAAAGATTCCAATCAATATCTTTAAACCAGGGATGTGCTTAGATTTCAGCTAAATCATTTTTTGCGCCAATTCTTTATTTTCTGTCTCTATTTAAGCACTTTTTAATTTAATTAATATATTATATGTATTTGATTTAAAATATAAAATACTCTAATAATGAAATCTTTAGCTTCATTTGTAGAACCAGGTTTTTCAGGGAATCTCAATTCACCTTCTTTAATTAATTTAAACATAGTAGATTATTATTTATTATAGAAAGGTGGTAAACCAAACATCATTTCATATCTAATAATAATAATAAATAATGTTTAATTAAATAAATAAATAATTTACGTTAAAATTCCTAAAGACCACCAATCAGTAGTATGATCACAACCGTGTCCCAAGATAACTTCAGGCGATAAATATTCAGGAGTTCCACAAAAAGTCATAGCTAATTCATTTTGTTTGACCATTTTAGCCATACCAAAATCAGAGACATAGACATTACCAAAATCGTCCATTAATACATTTTCTAGTTTCAAATCTCTATAGATAATATTTTTTGAGTGTAAATGTCCAATACCTAAAGAAAGTTATGCAGCATAAAATTTAGCTCTTTTTTCTTCAAATCTTCTAGATATTCTTAAATGTTAGAAAAGTTCTCCACCCTCTATATTATTATTTTTTTAAATTAAAGAAATTATTATTATTTGTTTTACTCATAAATTGCATAACGAAAAACAAACGAGAAGGATCTTGAAACGCATATACTAAATTTACCAAATATGGATGATTAACATGCTCTAATACCATTTTTTCTGTTTTTGTATGTTCGAATTATCCTTTATCTAAAATTACGTCCTTTTTTATTACTTTCATAGCCATCCATTCACCTTTTTTTTATGTAACACAAATAAGAATATATTTTAATAATTTAAATTACCTGTTTTCTTTTCTTCGACTAAAAGCACAGTTCCAAAAGCACCTGCTCCTAGGACTTTTAAAGTATTGAAATCATCTAAATTGACTTATCTTCCTTTTTCTCTTGACCAAAGAGTAGAAGTTCTTTTTTTATATCAGTATAATTATCAGCTTAAACATCCATCATTTATTTCAAAGATTATATATCCATGAGCTTTTTTATAATTTAAGTTTTTAAAATATAAATTTTATAAGTATTACTTTTGGTTCTTCAGTTGGCATTCTTACGACTTTCTTTTTCTTATCAGTTTTAGTTGTTGCATAATTAAAAAGACTAACATCTTCCTATTTATTTTGAAAATAATTTTTAATTGATATAAATTTTAAAATACTTTAAAGAAGCAAGACATTTTTTTATTACAGCGAAGATTAAAGGCTTTAACAATATTACTGATAATTTTGTCACGTCTATTTTTTTATTAATATAATTAAAAAAAAAATTATTATATTTACTTATCATTAGAAGCATATCGATAATCATACTCTTCAGGTACATGTACTACGAACTCAGTTCCTAAAGTACTTATAGTAAGTGCTTAAATTTTATTCATGTCAATTTTTCTTTTAATAGCTTAAAATTATATTATAAATAAAAATATAGATGTATAAATATATAAATATATAAATATATATATATATAAATATATATTTATAATATATATTTATATTTGTTTTATCATTTATATTTATATTCTATTTTTACATAAACCATCAAGATTATATATTGCATGTGTCGATACCAAAAAGTTTCTTTCTTATCTTTTTTTGTAATCATTAAATTTGAATATAGAACAACTCATTAGAACTTTTTCTATATAAAATATAAGTTAAAAATATATTATAAATGAATAAATAAACAAAAAACAAGAACGTATATATAAAAAACATTATAAATATTAAATTATTATATATTTTTTATTATTTGACATTGATTATATTTTATTTTTATTACCTCCTTAGTCTAGTTGTTTTACTATATTTTTCTCATTAGATAGGTTTAATTCGTCTAAATTTTCTCCTTACATTTTTCTTTTTTTTTATTTTTTGGTTTTATTTTATATATTATTATTTATGTATTTTTTGTATATTTTTATAATCTTAATTATATAATATATAGAGATGAGAATTAATGCTTAAATAAAAAATTTAATAAAATAATTTATTTAAAAATTTTATTTTAAAATTAAGTGTCGATTTTACCAATTATTTATACACTTTAATATTTAATTTATATTTAAATAAAAAATCATGTTAAAAAGAATAAAATTTTTATTTATGATATAAATTATTTATTAATAAATAAAATTTTTTTTTTTGTGATTTTTATTTAATGAAAATATTAAACAAAAATCAAAATTTTATAATTAATCTTTAAATAATAATAAATTATTATTTTTTCCTTTAAATTTTATATTATGATTAAATATACATTATAATGTGGAATAATGCTTTTATTTTTTTATAAAATTATCTTATTAATTCATATAAATTTAATATACAAAAAATTATATTATTTTAAAATAAGTATTTGTTTAAAATTAAATATAAAGAATAAATTAATTTCTGTTTAATGCAAATATAATTATTAAAAATTATAAATAAACTTATAAATTAAGGTTAAATTTATTACAAATTTCCAAAAATATAATAAAATAACTAACGTGATAAATATATTAATTTTATATTAAATAAATAAAATCGTATTAAATAAGTTATTAAAATATTTTAATTTATATTTATTTACTTGATATTAAAAAATAATACCATAAATATTTAAACAAAAAATAATTTCAAATGATGTAAATAGTACATCTTGTTTCATAAAAATTTAATTGTTGAATATATTTTTATAAAATACAAAACTTTTTATTAGGATAAAAAAGATATATATATATATATATAATGTTATTTCATTTTTTCTTGTATATCCAAAGCCATTGCCTATAGGAATTTTTTCACTATAAATGCCAATGTGAAAATCACCGCATTATGCAGTATGAATTATTATCGTAGACAATTTGGCTCACTTTTGCAAGGGTGTGGAAACTGCAAAAAACCACACCGAGTTAATTTTCCGCTTCACGCATGCGCTTTTTTTTAAGAGATTTGCTAATTTTTAAATGATATAAAATAAAAATAAAAAAATGAAACATTATAAAAATATACAAATTCAACTAATATATAAACATAATTTAAAATAGATATTTTATTAAAATAAAAAATTAGGAATCATTTTCCTTATTATTATTTATCAGAAAATTAACCCAAAACCTAAAAAACACTTCTTCCATTTTAGAACAAAACATTTTTAATATTATTATTTACCTAAATATTTTCCCTTAAAAGTACCAAAGTTCCGAATTTCGAATTATTATCTTTAATATATAATTCCTTACTACCAGGATAAAATTTTAAAGTAGCATGAATTCTTGAAACAGATAAATCATTAATTATAATATCAGAATGATGAGATCTTCCAATAGTATAAGTATCCTGATTATTAATTCTTATTAAATATATTCCTCCGTTTCCATTTTTAGAATAATAATCAAATATAATAAAATTCTATTTGTTTTCTTATTCATAAAGGTTTTTGAATAAATCATATATTTTATCTTTCAAATCAAATTAGAAGGGATACTTACTTTTACATAATTCACATTCTAAACATTTTGAAGGTATATATTTTACATTTTTGTTATTCATATGATTGTGTATTTATTCTTGTATTTTTACTTTTCTTTATATCCAATATTAAAGGCATTCTAGATGAACATATTGCATACTACCAGAACATTCGCAAGGGTTAATTAAAGGATTTTCAGATTCTTCGAATTCACTAAGACATATTTTACAAATATTTGGACATTTAGATTTCTAAATAGATTCATTTTGTTAAATTGAACTTACTGAATTATCATTTTCTTCAGTTTTTAAAGTATGGAAAGATTCATTTTCTTATTGTAAGATTTCGTTTATTTTGCTTTTAATAGGTTATTATAATTATTATAATACATTCTATTTTTTTTTATTTTTTTAAATATTAAATAAATATTATGTTTTCTTTACTTGTTTCAAATTTCTTCCATTTTCACAAGTTTTTAATATTCTAAATTGAGATCGTCCTAGTTTGATATAATCATCTTGCATTAATAAAAATTCGTTTTGTTTTTCAGAGTTTTCTACACTTTTTGTTACTATCCATATGCTTTTTTCGAAAGGTTTTTTTTCTTAATTTAATGTTTGCTATATCTAATATTTTCCATTTATTTATTTTATACAAAAGTTATCCTTTTGTTCTGTATTTAAATTATTTTAGGAATCCTCTATTGATACTTTTTATTGCATTTAGTTTCTATTTACCTCTATTTCGCATGATTAATTTATTTTCAATTAGTATTAAATATAATCTTTTGATTCATAATCAAATAATTAATTTGATTATACATTCCAAATTTTAGCTTGTAATAATATATATTAGTTTTATGCTTGATTATCATATTTTAAAGATGAAAACTAATTTTCGTTTAAATTATATATATTAGCTCCGCATAGAACTAATTGCTTTTTCTATTATGGAAGAAAATACTTATTTTAATCTTCTTTTGTTTACGTTTATGTTGAACAAAATAATAATTTATTTCCCATCTTATTGTTTTTTTACTAATTTTGTTTTTTTTTTTTTTTTTTAATTATTAAAATATAATTTAATAAAAATTTCCTTATAAATTTAAATATTTTTATTTCTTCTATTTTTTAAAATAAATCGAATTCATAATTTTGCTAGTTTCTACATATCTATAATAGATTTAGAATTATTAATTATGCTTTACTTTTGTATTTTATTATGTAAATTTCTAAATTTAGTAAGCCTTTAATTAGATGATTACCATATATATTTAATTTTATCAATAATTAAATAAATATAAATTAATTTTTATATATATATATATATATATAAATTATAATATAAAGCATATTATAATTTTATTTATTAATTAATATTAATTTTTCAAATATATCAATAATATTTAAAATATAATATTAATATATTATATTTAATTTTTATTCATATTTTAATTATTATTGTTATTATTATTGTTTCAATATTTATTATATTATTTATAATTTTTTAATGATTTAATATTTATAATAAGTATACCATTTTATTAAAAAAAAAAATAATACGAAAAAAGCTAAATTAAACTGAAGAATGAAATTAAAATAATAGAAATTTTAAATAAAAGTAAAGGAAAATAAATTATATATTTTATTAAAAATTTTATAATTTATTTTTATTTTTAAATAAATAGTTAAATTATGTTTAATACAAATTTTATAATAATTAAAAAATCAAAATTAAGATAAAAAAACTACAATTGTTAATATGAAAAATAAAAAATTAGAGTACTCAAAATCTAAAATAGATTTAAATATTACATATATTGATTGGTAAAGTAAATTCGCTCGTTATTTTTATGATTAATACGAAGTAGATTTTATGGAATTTATATAAACAATACCAACAACTGAATAAATTTAAAATTCGGCAAGAGAAAGAAGATAATTATAATATCCTTAAATATATTTTTTTATGTAAGGATTATATTATGAATTTGGCACAAAGAAAATAAATATAAATATGGAAAAAGCACTATAAGCATATAAATAAGGATTTTAGTACAATTAAGATGCATTATGTGCATATAGATTAGCATAATTACATTCTTAAAAATAAAATTTATTAAAACTACAAGTAAAAAATTAAAAAATTTAAAAAATATAATATTTATATAAAAAAAGATAAATAAAGAAAAAGCTTTATTTTTTTTACTTTCATCTGCTACCCTTCTGAATATTCAATACAGTCCTAAAATAATAAACATAATTCCTGATATAAAAAGGATACTTTATGTATATTAAGATGGGTTAAATATATACGGATAATTAATGTAAAAGTATGGAAGTGAATATATATAAGATTTAAAAACTTAAAATTATTTATAATTATTATTCAAAGAATAATATTGTGAAAAAGAAGAATATTTATAAAGTGCAAATTAGTTTTTGAATGAATTCGAAATTGAAAATGAACATTAATTTATTTTACTTTTTGAGTTTTTAATAAAAAAAAGTTTAAATCCAAACTTAAATGTAGAAAATATAATTAAGAAATTATAAAAAGTAAGAATTGAAATTATAGAAAGTGCAATTTAGCTTATGGATAAAAATGTTAATTTGTATTATAAAGACTATTTATAATCTTAAGATTTATTTTATTTAGGTTTTAAAAAACTTTTCTTTGAAATTTATTTCTTTTTGAAAACTTATTTTAGGAAAATCCTAAATAGTAAGACTTGGAATTAAATTTTTAGAATTAATTAATTAATCAATAATAGCTAAACTGAAGATAAATAAATAAAAATATTATCAATAAGAATAAAAAGTGAAATGTATGAAAAAGGACTATATGAGTAAAAAATCGATTTTTAAAAAGCCTTAGATGCTATAAGCCAAGAGTTTTCTTTAGAATTTTAGGATAATAATTTTTATGCTTATACAAATTTTTAAACTGCTAATCTTAAATAAAAATTAAAATATGATAAGTAAAATTTATATGTCACATTATTTTATTTATATTTTTAAAAAAATATATAGTAAATAGTTTGATAGATAATTTTAAACAAGTTATGATTAATTTTAGGAAAGAATTAATAAATCGATATAGAGTCCTTAAGATTATTTGTTTTCAATTTATTATTTAATAAGGATTATGCAAAAATCTGATAAGAAGTTTACTCATGAAGATATATAATAAAATATAGATTAGGCCTATGAATATTATAATAAAAACTAAAATTATTTTAATAATACAAAAACCTTATAATTAATAATTTTGAAGGAAAAATTAGAAAGACAAATAAATAAAAATTCAATTTAAAAGACATTATTAAAATAATTTTAATCAGAATTAGATAAAATATAATCAAACTAAAATATAAAAATCATAGATTTTTCTAAAATAATAATATTGTAATAAATAAACTAAAATTTAATATCAAATTATGAAGCAATTTTATTAAATGATGAAAAAGAATTAAATAGTTCTTAATAAAATTAAACCGAAAAAGATTTTTCAGTATTTTCATGTTATTAAAAATAAAAGGATTTAATAAAATAATATTAAAATAAAGGAAAACCAATTATGCTAAAAAAAATTTCCGTATCTAATTAAAACACATTTTAGTAAATAATCTAATAAATTTAATAATAAGAAAAGCATAAAGGACTTTAAACAGTAAAAATATCACATATAAGTTATTAAATAAGTTAACACAATAAAATAGAATTATATTTGGTTTAAAACTTTTATTAATAAGATTTATTTAACGTAATAACATCAACTGAACTATATGATTTGAAAGACAAACTTTAATTCTCTATTTAAATATGTGAAACTGTTCAAAATTTATTATAAAATAATATAAACGGTTTCTATTTAGAACCTTCAAAAATCCTATTTTAAAATAAAAATAAAGCTTTATGTGATATCATTTCTATTTTTAATCAAGATATTAATCATAATGATAATATATGTTATGATTTTAAAGCGCCTGAAATTATTATTTAAACTTAAAATAATTTTGTTACGCTTAATAATGAAAGTTATATTTGGAATTTAGGAATGATTTTGTTATATGTTTTTTTTACTATTGATATAAAATAAAGTAATATTTTAATTTAAAATAAGTAAAATTATTAAATTAATACCTCGTTTTTTGGCAATAATATGTATTTGGAATAAATTAAAGAAGTTATTGAAAATATGCTTAAATATATTCCTTCATAAAGATTTTCATTTAAAATGGTTGTTTAAGAACTGTCAAAAATATAAGATAATTTCGATTATTAAATAAAATCATCAGTAGAAAAAAGTTATGCTTCATTAAATTCCAAAATTGAAGAACACTAAAGTAGATTTTTATTATCATGAAAATTTATATTTAATAATATAATAATGAGATTATATTTATTTAATTATATTTATTATAATTTTGATCTAAAAATATATTTTTATTAAATAATATTAAAAATGTATATAATAAAGATGATATAAAAATATTTTATATATACTAAAAATTTTTATAATATAAAAGATAGTCTTATAATAAATATAAAGAAAAAATATTAGATTGATAAAATAAAATAAATATATAAATAAAAAAATATAAAATAAAAATAATAAAGATATTAATAAATAATTATATAATTATATAAATATTTAAATATATATATATATATTAAAATATATATATTATTTATATACTTTATTTTTATTTTTTATATATTTTTTAATATATATTTTTACATTTTTTAAAATATCTATATTTTTTTATATTACTTGTTATTTAATATTTGAATTCTTGTTTTTTTATTTTTTAATTTTTATTTATAAATATATTTTTTTTCTTATATATAGGTTTTATTTTATGTTTCAATATATTATAAATATAATTTTTTTTTTATATATATATGTTTTTATATTTTAGAAATTTTATATTATTTTTTATTTTTAATATTTTTATTCATTTTTTTTAATAACATTTAATATATATATATATATATATATATATATATATATAAATATTTTAATAATATATATTTTTTTTTATTTCATTATTTGATTCATTATATAAATTATAATCAATAATTACTTATTCATTAGCAATAAATTAATATATTTATATTTTAATTAATTTTTTTTTATTTTTATTTTTATTTTATATTGATTTATGTAATTTTTTATATTATTTACTTGTTTTATTTTTATTTATTTTCTGTCTAATTAACATATATTAATATTGAATATTTTTTTTTATATATTAAGTATAATTTTTATAATCTAATTTATTCTTATTAATATCTAAATTCGAAATATATTTTAACGATTTATTTATCTTACAATTAATATTAACTAGATATCTTTGATATTTTCGAGAATTATTTATTCTTTATTTGGTTAAATTCTTTTTTAGATAATTCAAGACACTATAGACTTAATTTTATTATACTATTGTATATTTTTTTATTTTTTTTATAAATTAAATAACAATAGTTTTATTAATTAGAATTTAAATAGAAAGTTTATAAGAATATATAATATTTATTATTTATATAAAATTATTTAAATATGATTTTTGTTTAAAAAAAATTCATAATTATATTTCTTTTTATTATATTTTATTTATTAAATTTTCTACAGATATTAAAAATATTCCATACACTAATTTATTATAAAATATATTTGTAATAGGCAATACTAATCCGTGTAAATGTAGATGATCTATACTATTATTAGGAGGTTAATGAAAACCAAACCTATATTAATTATTAGGATGGGAATTTTATAGTATTTAATTCCCTGTTTATTTTAGTTTTTTTATCAATTATATATCACATATTTATAAGTATTTTGTATTTTTAATATGCTTTTTAGGACAAATTAAGATATGCCTTTAAGAAGAACAATTTTTTATATCTTCAAATGCAAAAACATCATCATCTTGATATAAAATAGCTTTATTTTCATCAAGTATTTTGCAAAAAATACATTCTTAATCATTTTTATGATGTTAGTTTCCCATTTATGTAATTTTTTATAAAATATTATTACCTTTACAAAAATTAATTGTTTCCTTTTACAAAAATATAAAAAGCAAAATAATTCAAAATAATATCTTAAAAAATACAAAAGAAAAAAAATAATTAAGCTCGTTCTTATTAATAATTTTTAATTAATTATTTATTTTTAGACATAAAAATCAATATTTCATTTAACTATTCTAATAATTCACAAACTTAAATACAATTCTCCCCATTCAATATCTTAATTATTTATGTATTTAATTTTTTATTAAAATTTATGATTCTATTTTTCTAAAAATTAATCAACTAGTTAATATTTTAGGATGTCATCTTGGTTAAAGGATTATTTAGAATTTATATAAAATCATAATTTTTTCGCAATATTTATTTTTTATTTAAAATTATAAGAAGAATTTTATATTTAGAAGTTATCCCCAGATATCAACTTTTTAATTAATTAAATCTCTTGAAAAAACAATATAAATATACAGCCGTGGTAAATTTTATAAAATTGATTTTTTTCAAATATTTCTTCTTTAGATGAACAAATCTTTTTATTAAAATGAGCTTTTTTTTTATATATTTTTATTCAAAATTCTTTACAAATATATTTTACTTTAAATCTGTTATATCTATAGTCACAGAAATAAAATTAATTATAAGTACTATTAAAATTTAATAAGATTTCTTCTATTTTTATATGTCTATGCTCCTTATTTAATGTATGAAGTATTTACAATTTTTAGCATATTTATATTATTTCATATCTTTTTAAGTTTTAATCATTTTTTCTACAACATTAAATCATATAATGTTTATTCTTTGTAATATTCCATTAAAAGAACTCCATAATACAAATTATTGTTTACTTTAAAATATCTCAATTAAAAATTTCAGTATATATGCTTTTGGTAAATTTTACTTTTTTATATAAGTATAATTAATTTTTTTTGAATAAAAAATGCCAATATTTCTATTTTTTATTAAAAAATATTTATTTTTTTACCTTTTTTAATTTTTTTGTATTTGATTTTCTTTTTTTTTTTGTATTTGATTTTCATTTTTTTTTAATAATTTAAATAAAGTATGGAAAATTTCTTGTACACTAAATAATAAAAATTTCTTTTACACTAAATAATAAATACTTTACAAGTAACCCTAAAGATTGTAAATTTTTCATTCTATAAGTAGTTATCTATCACTAACGAAATATAACCATAACCTTTTTAAAAAGATATTCTTTATTACTTATATCTTTGTATAAACATTTTTTGTTTTCTCACTAATTCTATAATTATATATTTAATAACTTAATCGTTTCATGTTCCCATTCTTCTTATTAATTACTATATGAATATTATTTTAAATGTTTATTAAAATAAAATAATATTTTAAGGAGAAAAATACGATAAAACTATATAAAATAAATTCATGAAGACTTTACTGAAATATTAATTTTTATACAAAAAAAATTCATTAATATCTATTTTTTAAAAATAAATAATATGAATATAGCAAAATCATATTTTTATTAAATAAAATGTATATCAATATCAAAATTTATTATTTAAAAAATTGAATTTATTATAATTTTTAACATATTTTCAAGCAAAAGTTATATAAATTGATATAGTAATATTTTAATAACTTCTCATTATTTAAAATTTAAAATTTTGAGTATTATATATTAATAAATAAATGATTGATAATTAAGAATAAATGCAAAAAAATAAATTACATTTTTTAGTAACATAACTATAATGCTTTATTTTCTCAATTATAATAACAAAAATAATTAAAGAAAATAATTAGAATATAAGCATATTTTTAGTATATACATACCCTACTATCTTCTTATATATGTATATATAATATTATTTCATATGGAATACTAATAAGAAGATACAAAATAAATTAATTATTTCAAGTATTTTACTATTCTCAATAACTTTAATAATAATCTTTTATATTTATTTAGAAATATGTTAAAATTTTTTAAAGTAAGAATTTTAAAAAATAGATAATTGTTAAATTATAGGCAAAAAAGTTATTTAATTTTCAAAAAAAGAAATATATTCGATTCTTTATGTATAGTTTTAAAACTTAAAAGGAGAAAATAAAATAGGAATTTCTTGTGAAACTAATCAATATCACTCTTTAAATATTAATAGTCTAATTTAAAAGCATTATGCATTTTCAGTATTTGAAAATAAAATTAAAATTTAAAAGTAAAAAAATCATTTATATTATATTTTTATTAATAAAAAGCACAATTAAATTACCATTATGGTATTGTATATAATATAAACCTAAATTTTATTAATATTAAGATTTTTAAAATTATTCTCAACCTAAAAAATGTTATTAGGCTAATTTTACAAATTAAATTTAAAACTACTTTGAATAAATCAATGATTTTCCTATAATATTATTTGAATATCCAGTATATTTTCCTGAATTATTTTTATTTCTTATATCTGCTTTATTATATTATCCATTTTTAATTTCAATAAATGGATTATTTTAATTTTCATCGAATAAAATTATTAAAAAATTTGAAAAAACATGCATTTTTAAAATGATATTTAAATAAACTATGAGTAAATCTGAAAAATTAAATTATTCTATTTAAACAAATTAAATTTAAGTTAAAGATAATTAAGAAATAATAAATATAGAAAACAAATGAAAACTATAAATTACAATTTTTTATTTATAATTTATTTTCTTCTTTATATTTTCATAAAGTTAAAAAATTAATTTTGAAATTTTAACAGTAGCTTTTTTATTTTATTTGTTATATTTATAATCCTATAATTTTTTTGTTTTAAAAGTATTTAGCTTTTGTAAACCTTAAAATAGGTATTTTTCTAAAAAAAATAGGAAATTTTAAGATAATTTTTATAAAAATAAATATTTTGATTTTTTCAATAATAAATATTTCATTTTTAATCTATAAATTATATATAAAGGGTTTATTGTTTTTATAATGAATTATCACAAAAATATACCCACCATTTTTTAATTTTATTTTATTTATTTTTTATTTGATTTAAAGTAAAAAATCAAAATTTATTTATCATACAAAAAAATATTTTTCTAAAAAAGATATTTTTAATTATTAAATTAAAAAAGAATATATTCAAAATTAATATTATTAAAAACTTAAAACATATACAAATATAAATTTTGGTTTTAAACTATTTATGAATTTATAATTATAATTAAATGATTAGAAAAGCCAATATTAACTAAAGGAAAAACTAGAGTAATACCAATATTAATCCAATAGAAAAATTATAACCAAATTTTTATTTATTTACTAAATATAGTGAAATATTTGATAAGTTTCTATAAAATAAAGATTATAATATTTTAGAAGAATTCAATACTATTGATTAATTTTTAAATTAGCTTAATGTAGATAAAAACGTAATAAAAATATAAAATTACTTCAATTAATCTATAAATCAGGTTGGATTAGATAATTAAAATTATAGCGATTTATCTTAAAGAAGAATAGTGTATTATAATATTAAATTTAATTATTAATTAAAATAAAATAAAAAAGTTATTAATAAATAGAAGACCAAGTAAAGTATTCAAAACCATATATTAAATATGTAAGAAGATATTATATTAAATTAAATTAAATAAAAAAATCAAAATTATTATTATAAATTAATATAATTATTAATTATTAAAATATTAAAGATAACAGAATAATTTGATGATTTTATGCTGAAATGTTTATTTTTTATTGCTTTATTTTCAATATTTATAGGTATAATAGATGACGGCATAGAAAAAGTAAAAAAAAAAATATATATTAAAAAAATACACATTAAATAAAATAAATATTAATAAAATACACATTGAAAAATATACATAAAAAAGGGCTGGATAGAAGGATTTTCGATAATTTTTTCATTAATTATCATTATATAAATATAATCATATTCAAATTATACAAATTCGAAACAATTTGAAATATTAAATTAATAAATATAATAATCGGAACACGAAACTAAAAGAAACGGACATATTCAAATAATAAATATAAAATAATGGGTTGTAGGTGATATAATTTAAATATATCCAGGTGCAATTCCAAAAGCTGATGGAATAATAATAAACGAAACTACAGAAATTTAAGTAAATGAATCTTCTCTTACTGGTGAATAAGAATCTGCTTCTAAAAAACTAGGTTAATGTTTATTTGAAGGATGTCCTATTCTTGATGGATATGGAGAAATGGTTATTTGTAGGTTAGGAAAAAATACCATTAGAGGAAAGATTAGTGTACTTGTAAAAGAAGAAAACTAATTAATGACACCTCTTTAATAAAAACTTGAAATTTTGGCTTCATAAATAGGAAAATATGGAGTAATTGCTTCCGTACTTACTTTTCTTGTTTTATTTTTTAGTCTTATTTATAAGTCTTATATTGGCTTATAATGCTTTTGGTGCTTGGATTTCTTTTAGAATATTGTCAGGAACTTTATTGTGAGTTTAAGTATTATTGTTATGGCAGTTCCGGAAGGGTTACCTTTATGTATTACACTTTCTTTGGCTTATTCAGTTAATATTATGTTTAGGGATTTTAATTTAGTTAAAAAGTTATCAGGTATTTTTTTGTTTGTTTAAATAAACAAAAAAAAATAGCTTGTGAGGTTATGGGAGCTGTGACTGATGTTTGTAGTGATAAAACAGGAACTATTACTACTGGAACTATGAATTTATAAAGAATTATTGTTGATGAAAATATTATTGAAGAAAATTAATTATAGGATGGAGCTTTAAAAAATATTATGATTAATATGTATTATATTCTTTTAAATTTTTATATATTCTTTTTTTTAAAAAAAGAATTAAATATACTTCTAAAGCTATAATAGATAAAGGAGAAAATGGCGAAATTGTACAAAAAGGAAATTTAACAGAAATAGGTTTATTAAAATGGATAATGAAAGAAAAAGATATAAAACAAATAAAAAATATAGAAGTAAAAAAATTATATATGTACATATTTATAAAATAGAAATAAAATAGGTTTTAAAAGAATTTCCATTCACATCTATTACAAGATATAGTGCATCTATAGTAAAGCAAGAAAACAAAGCAATCATATATTTAAAAGGATTACCCACATTAATAGAAAAATGTTCCCAAATGTTAACTATTAAAGGTGAAATTAAACCACTCTCTAATATAATTAAAGCGGAAATAAATTAAAAGATTGAATAAGAATGTTAAAAAGCCTTCCGAGTGCTCATTTTAGCCTATAAGCCAATAGAAAAAATAGAGGAAAATATTGAAATATTATAAGAATAAGACTATATATTGGTTACAGTATTATTTTTGAGAGATTAGATTCGACCAGAAGTAGCTTAGGCAGTTTAATAATTGGCTTAAGCAGGAATTTGCACAAGAATGATTACTGGAGATAATAAATTAACTGCAAAGGCTATTGGGTAAGAAGTTAATATAATTCCTTCTATTTTAACGGAAGAAGATGATGATTTAATTATTACAGGTAACTAATTGGAAACTATGGAAAATGTTGATGATATTCTAAAATATAGAATTGTGGCAAGTTGTAATCCTTTTTAAAAACATAAGTTTGTGAAATTAATTTAGGACTAGAAAAAAATTGTCGCAGTTACAGGAGATGGGAATAATGATGCTTTATGTTTTAAAAGTGCAAATGTTTCATTTGCTATGGGAATTAAAGGAACTGAAATGGTTAAAGAAAATGCAGATATTATACTTTTGAATGATAATTTCGCATCTATTGTTACTTCTTGGTTTTTATTTTATATATATATATATATATGTTTATATTTATTTAGTTTATGGGGAAGAAATATTTATTAATCAGTAAGAAAATTTATCACATTTTAAATTACGGTAAATGTGGTGGCAATATTTATGACTTTTTTCGGAAGTTTGGCTTTGTAAGTAAGTCCATTTAATTCTTCTTAAATTTTATGGGTTAATTTAATTATGGATACATTTGCTAGTTTAGCTTTGGCAACTGATAAACCTATTCCTTTTTTGATGCAAAGAGGACCTTTTAGGGAAAATGAGAGAATTCTAAATGGAAATATTTTTAAAAATATTCTTTTTTAGGCAGTTTATTAGATTTGTATACTCATTTTTGTAGTTTTTGCAGCAGATGATATTTTCTAAATACCGGAATTCACTCATATGGATTCAGATGCATATAATCCTGAAATTGCAGTGCATATAACTATTTTTTTCCATACTTTTATATTATTATAGTTTTTTAATGAGTTAAATTGTAGAAATATTTCTGACAATTTAATTAATCCGTTTGAGAGGATTTTTGATAATTTTTATTTCTTAGGAGTTATGGTTATATAAGTAATTATTTAATATGTTTTAGTAGAATACGGAGGATAGGTTTTTGGATGCTCCCCTTTAAATTTTAATTAGCATGTTTTTTGTTTGTTTTTAGCAGCAGGGGGATTGGTTGTAGGAATATTAATTAAATTTATTAAAAAAGATAAAATTTAAGGTTATGTTAATTTCATTAGTTAAGAAGAAATCGATATTTTTTAGGCTAATAAATGTATTTTTTTTTTATATATTTTTTTCTTAAGGTTTTTTATTAAATAGAAAATAAGAGAAGTTCATTATGTAATGTTTTTACAAACAACAAAGACACTTTTAGTAATAATCACAATAGAGATATAAAAAAACAACTAGTTTGAAAATATAATATATATATATTAATATCTTGCATTTTTTAATTACTTGAATAAAAAAATAATTAAAAATATAAATATTAATTATAAAAATTAAAAAAAATAACATGAGTAAAAGTGATAATAAAAAAGCAGAAAAAATCGCTATTTAACATCAAAAACACGATCATAATGAAAAAATCGTCGTTGTTTAACAGCAATAACATGATTAAGGAGACTCAAATTTAAGGTATGCTGCATATTTACGTGCATTGGCTCGTTTAGCTAAATTTAAACGTTATTTAGCATTCACAAGTGATGTAGGAGAAGCTTTTAGACCAGTAGTTCACTCTAGAATGGTTAGTGGAGCATATGCTATATCTTGGCTTTATGTAATAGGAGATGTAGGCTATGAAATTAAAGATTAATATTAATAAGGAAAAAGAGGGGCTGAATTATATTGGTTAGCTTCAGAAAGAGCAGCCTTTTAAGTTGTTGCATCTATGGCATTACCGGCTTTAATTATTCATAGTTCAGTACATTAAGCAGTTAAATTTACGTAGAAAATTGGGAAATATTAAAAATGGCTACCATCAGCTGTTGGATTGGCAGTTATTCCATTATTACCAGTTTTATTAGATAAACCTTGCGAAGTAGGAATTGAATATGGATTTCATAGATTTAGATAATGGCTTAGGACTGGAGAAAATCACTAAGAGAATAAAAAGCATGATTGATATATATTTATATTTTTTATTTAATTATAATTTTCTTGTTTTGTATTGAATTTTCACTCTATTTTTTTTTTTCTTTTTTTATTATTATTACATAATATATGCAATTTTTTTTTATGTTATTACTATTTAAATAATTTTATTTTAGTTAAAAAATTAAATAGAAAAATAATAAATAAGAATATTTTGTATGTAATATAGAAATATTTCTACAGTTTTTAATTGAAGAAAAATAAAAAATTTTATGAATATTTTTTACATATTTTAACTCAAACAAAAACATAATAATTAAGCTTTATTTATAATTTTATAAATATTTTTAATTTATTAATTTAATCAATAATAAAAAATAAATTTTCTTCATAAACTTCTTTTTTTTTACATATTTTAATAGAAATTTTAATATTTAAGTAAAAACAAAAAATATAAATGAAATATAAATTATCAAATAGTTATATTAATTTATTAACAGATATTCTAAATATCGCCTTTAATGAACCTAAATTTCTTTAAATTTTTAACTTTTTAAGGTATTTCATCATTAATAACCCAAAGCTAACTTTTATCAGAAACATCATCTAAAGAATTCGAAAAAGGAAAAACATTCAATTTAGTTCCCATAATAATTACGCAATCAGCTTATTTTATTAAACTTCTCGATTTTTTAAAATCTTCAGGCAGTTTTTCACCAAATAAGACTATTTTTGGTTTAATATATCCCTAGCAATATATACATTAAGATATTTCGTTATTTAAGCATTTTTCTCTGAAAAATTATATAGGGTATTCTTTATTACATTAAATGCAATGGCTTTCTCGAATATGGCCATGAGCTTGTATTATTTTTTATTGAGGAATACCGACTTTTAATTCTAGTCCGTCTACATTTTGAGACATAGTAAGTAATAATTGGTTTTTTTAATATAGTTTATGGATGAATTTATGGGCGAATGTGGGAAAAATCTCGTTTTTGAAAAAAAACTGCATTATTTTGGTAAATGGAAGTGGATTTTATTTAAAATATTATATATTAAATATCTGTTGGGGATTTTCTATATTATATTCTTTCTATATTAAGGAATATAAACCGGTTTACGGGGTCCGAAAATCTGGAAGACCAGCCCCTACGCTTATTCCAGCTCCTGTAAGTAGTAATATATTTGAATATTTATGTTAAGAAAGTTATTTTATTAATAATTGAAGATTTTCTTACATTTATGTTTTTTTTTTTAAAAAAAAAAAACTAATAAATTTTTATTTTAATAAAAAATAAATAATTTTAAATAATAAAATATAGTAATAATAGAAATACTTACAATTAAGTAAAACAAATAAATAAATAAATAGCAAATAAATATAAAATTTATGTCAAAAGAATAAAGTTTAATATAGAAATAAATTGATTGGTAAAAAATATACACAATATTTCTACAAGTAATTAAAGACGATTTTGTATCCATAGAAGAAACCTTAGAAAACATGAAAAAAACATAAAAAAAAGTTAAAACTAG
The DNA here is from genome assembly GCF_000220395.1 of Ichthyophthirius multifiliis. NCBI lineage: Eukaryota > Ciliophora > Oligohymenophorea > Hymenostomatida > Ichthyophthirius > Ichthyophthirius multifiliis. Next base: position 105,573 of record NW_004085984.1, read on the forward strand.
ATCTTATAAATATCATAAAATTTACTAAAAGCCCCCGAAACCATAATTTTATTATTTAATTAGAGGTTTAATATTTGAGTTTGGTTTAAAACATTCTGACCAAAAGAAAGCAATAGATGTATATATTTAAGGCTTTGAGGAAAATCATGATCCTTTTTGTGCTTTAAGATTAGCAGAAATATATGGTAGTAATAAATAGAATAATGAACTGGCAATTTATTATATATTAATGTCATATATATTAAGTGAAACAATATATATAGATAAAAATAATTAAAATATAATGAATTCATATGGAAATTATAATTATATAGTTTAAAAATATAAATAAAAAGGTAAAGAATTAATTGATAAATATTCTAATGAAAATAAAATTTTACATTAATATATGTTTGAAATTTGCTTTGGAAATAATATTGAAAATATATATTTAAAGTTAATGAAGTTTTTTAAAAATAAAATTGAAGTTTATGAAGATCAATTCTAGATGATTTTTTTACTAAAAATCGTTTGCTTTTCTAAGAAAATTAAAGATAAAAAAATACGGGATTTAATCGAAATTATTAAGTTGGCGTCTAAAAAATGCTTAAATGCAGTTTTGGACATTTTTTAATGCGAAATGGAAATTTTAAGTAAAGAAAAAGGGTTTAGTTAATCGATTTTTTTTATTAATATTTAAATTTTATATGTTGAATTTTATATTTTATCATGCTCTTTTATTAGTAATTGGAAGAGAATTGAGAAAATGGAAGAATTATGTGAAAATATGATATCAATAAATAGGAATAATACGTTTTTATTGAGAATCAAAATGTAGTTTTGTGAAAAAAATAAAGAATATGAAAAAGCTTTGGAAAATATTAATTTAGATTTAAATTTAAAGAAATAACATTAATATTTTCATGGATTTTCGCATTATCATTCGGCTAAAATAAAAAAGAAAATTAATAAATTCGAAGAAAAAGACATTAATGAATAGTTTTTAATAGCAGAGAAGTTATTTAAAGAAAGATTTGAATAAAATAATGATTGCTTAAATTAATTTATTTGCTATTATTATTTTGGGAGGATTTCTTAGAAATTTTATGGTGATAACTTAAAAGGGTCGGAGTTTTTTAAACAAGCTTTGAATATTTATATTTAGAATTTGTAGTTTTTTAAAAATGTAAAGACTTTTTAATTTGAATAGTATTTTTAGAAAATTAATAAAAAAATTTAAAAATTAAATCCAGTTGAAGAAGTTTAAGAAAAAATAAAGTAAATCAAAAAAAATATAAATATTTTTTAGGAAAGGCTTTAAATTTTAGAAAGTTAATTTATTTTTTATTCTTCAAATTAATTTTTAATTTAAAATTTGCTATTTATAGATAAGAATTTTACGTGTAGTGAAGGAGTTCTTTTAAATAAAAATTAATTAAATAATTATATTTTTACAAGCTAGAAATATTTTAATTCTTTTGCTAACTCTTAATAAAAAAATTCTTCTGAATGTAAAGAATATTTGAAAGTTTATGAAGGAATAAAAGTTTTTATTAAATAAACAATAATAACTGAAGAAAAAAAATTAAAAGATCTTTTCGAAAAATCTATTAAAAATGATATTAATTCTCGACTAGGATATTCTTATTATTTTCTGAATGAAAATACTATATAGTTTTTTATTTTTTACCCTTTTCAATAGTTTAATTTACATTCGATTATCAAAAGTTAAAAATTTGATGATTTTTAACAAAAACTTCAGATTGCCTTGAAAATTTGTAATAATATTCTAAATTTACATACGAAAAATATACAAAATATAAACATTAAACCAGAAAATATAATGTTTGATGATAAAATGAATCCATATTTTTATGGATGGGATGCTATATATAATAGTCTTCATAGTTTAAATGATTTTGGAGAAGAAAATGTTGAAGATGATAATTTTATTATTGATTTTTTTGTAGAGAATAAGTTAAATTTTTCTTAGTTTTCCTAAAAAACTTTAATGAGGAAATCTGATATTTTCAATTTAGGAATGGTATATAATTATTTGTTTTTTCGAAATTACTCAAATCTTATTTAGGATGATTATGATTAAATTAATGAAGATTTAAGAAATAAATAAATCAGAAAGTTAATTCAATTAATGCTATAAAATAATACCGAAAATATTATTTCTATTGATAGAATATAAAATTAATTATTAAGTATGATTAAAGTTTCTATTTACTGAGTTATATTTTTTATATAAATAAAATAAAAATTATTTTTATATTGTAAATATACCTTAATATATAAATATATATATTTATTGTTAAATAAATATTTTTCAAAATAAATAAAATATTATGAATTCAAATTAATTATTATTTTTATTTTAAAAATAAATAAATATTAAATAAAAAAACTAATAAAAACATAATCAATGTCTTCCTTAAGGTAAATCTTCTTATTAAGGTGAAAGTTTAATCATATCATCAATTCTAAGGATTGTAATAGCAGCTTCAGTGGCAAATCTAATAGCTTTAATTTTGGAGACCATAGGTTCTAAAACTCCTGCTTTGACATTATTTCTAACTTTTCCAAGTATTAAATCTAATCCGCAGTTTTTCAATTCTTTCTTAGCTGGATCGTCTGAAGTCTATGATGCGCAATGTAAAGCTCTTAATTTAGAAAGCAATTCAGTTGCATCTTAAGCAGCATTATTGGCTAAAACTTTAGGGATGATATTTAGGGCTTCACAGAATTCTGCTACTGCATTTTATTCTTTAGTTCCTAAAGTTCTTGCAAAATCTTCTAATTTTACACTCAAAGCGACTTCTACAGCGCCACCACCAGCTACTACATATCCGCTTTCGAGAGTTCTTTTGACTACACAGAGGGAGTCGTGGATTGATCTGTCGACTTCATCAATCATGAATTCATTAGCCCCTCTAATAACTATAGAAGCGCAGTTACTTTTTTTCATTCCTTTGAAGAATACACAGTCGTTATCTCCTACGGCCTCTTCGTAAACTTCCTCACATTCGCCCAAAAAAGCTTCTTCGAATACTTCATCACCTTCAGGGGTGGCTAAAGTAGTCACTACTTATCCACCAGAGGCTTTGGCGATTCTTCTTAAATCTTATTTATCTACTCTTCTAAGACCCAAAACTCCGGCTTCGACTAAATATTTAGTAGCAACATCGTCCATTCCACCTGTAGTGAGGATAACATTAGCACCAGCTTTAATGATTTTTTCACATCTTTCTTTTAATATTTCACATTCTTTGAATCTGATCTTTTCAAGGTTTTTAGGGTCGTTTACTAATACTTAGATACCCATTTGTAACCTGAATTTGTTCAAGTTAAAGTCTAATAAAGCTATACGAGCTTTTTTGACTTAAGTTTTCATTTGTTAACAGGATCTTTATGTTTGTAATATGTAACCTCTTGTAAGGGCAGATTGTAAACTGCTTTGACCATGGACTTTTATTATTTTAACGTTTTTTATAGGATATTTAGATTCTCCTAATAAGTTAGTCATTTTTACCTTTAAGATTAATTTATTTTTATAGTTAAAAAAAATATATAGACTATTTTACGGCTTCAACAGCTTCAACTACTATTTTGGCAAAATGTTCAGAATCAGGGCCTATTAATTTAGATGACATGGAAGTTTTGGCAGCGTTTACAAGAGCTTCAGGTCCTAATGAGGAAACAGAAATGGCTAAATGATCTTTTATGTATGCACAAGCTTCCTTTGCAGCGATTTTATAACCGGAAATAATATTTGTAGGATGCACTTTGTTTTTAATTAATTCATTAGCTCTTTTTAATAATTCGGCAGCTAAAATTACAACTGATGTGGTTCCATCTCCTACTTCTTTATCTTATAATTAAGATAGTTCGACTATTACTTTAGCAGCAGGATGTTATACCTCGAGTTAACGAAGGATTGTAGCACCTTTATTTTTTTAATATAAATTATATATTTATTATTAAGATTATTATTTTTTTACCATCATTTGTTATAGTCACATCACCTACGTCGTCTACTAACATTTTGTCAAGACCCTAAGGTCCTAATGAGGATTTGACGATATTTGCTACGGCAAGAACGGCTGTAACTGTTTTTTTAAATATATATATATATATGTATTACTGTTATTATTATTATTTTATTTTTATTTTTTTACCATTATTTGTTCTTACATCTTATCCTTAATCTCTTTCTCCTAATATACTTACTGATGTCATTTTATTTTTAATTTTTTTATTTTATTTGTTTTTTATTTTTTTTAAGATATTTTAATTATAAAAGGAATAATGAATTTATTTATAATTAATTTGTATTTATATTTTTAATTTTAAAAAAATTTAAAAATAATTAAATATTTATTTTCTTTTTTTTAAAAAATATTTATTTATTTATATAAATTAATTTTATTTATATTTTTTTAATAAAATTTTTAAAAACTACTTTGCTTTTATTTTTATGTAAAAATAGTATCATGTTTTATTTTAATCATATATAAATATAATTTATTTTATAAATAAATATTTTAATAAATAATATATTTAATTAATATATATATATATATATTAAGATTTTATTTATTTAAAATAAAATATTTGAATTAGTATATTAATATTAGTTAAATTTTTAGCTAAAATTATATCATTTAAATATATTATTAAATATTTTAATAATTTTTAGGGTAAATATTATAATTTTCTTTTAAAAATTTAATATAAACAAATATAAAATAAAATATATAAATTAAATTTTCTATTTAAATAATTAAAAAATAAAATAATAAATTATTATAAAATAATTTAAATTTTTATTTTATTAATATTAGAGATGTAATTTTAATTTATAATTATTTAATTTAATTTAAATTTATTAAATTAAATGAATAAATGTAAATAATAACTAGATAAATTATAAAATAATTTATATAATATAATAAAAACTAAATATATTTATTTTTTATTATCTTTATATTGTAAATAAATGAATACATAATAAAATTGAAAAAAAAAATATTAAAGCGTTGTAAATTAAAAAAATTTATTAAAAATCATTTATAACAAATAAAATAGAATATTTATTATAATTTAAAAAAAAAAAAGTAAATATCTTTAATAAAATCGATTATATAAAAATATATTTGTATAAAGAAATAATAGGTTGTATCTGATTAAAGTTATAATTAATTAATATTAATTAAGAAAAAATAAATATAAAATACTATTCATTTACAAAATAATTATTATAAATAAATTAGTGATATAAAAATTAAATAATTTTATAAAATAATAAAACTAAAATTATTTTAAAAAAAATATTATTTTAAAAGTATTCGAAAATATATAATATAATATATAATAAAAAAAAATTGAAATATTTGAAGTATAAATCTTAAAAAAATAAGGATGTTATAGAAAAAAATTAATTTATATTTCTTTAATTTACATAGTAAAAAAAAAAAAATTTTATAAAATATTATAGGTAAAAAAATATTATAAAAAAAAAAAAAATTTAAAAATAAAATTATATATGTAAATTTTTAAATTTATATTTATATTTATATTTATATTAATTATTAATTATTAATTATTAATTATTAATTATTAATTATTAATTATTAATTATTAATTATTAATTATTAATTATTAATTATTAATTATTAATTATTAATTATTAATTATTAATTATTAATTATTAATTATTAATTATTAATTATTAATTATTAATTATTAATTATTAATTATTAATTATTAATTATTAATTATTAATTATTTATTATTAATTATTAATTATTAATTATTAATTATTAATTATTTATAATTAAATATATATTATTTTTTTAATAAAAAAAATATATATTTTTTTTTTTAAACTTTATATTAATAAATTCATTTAAATAATTATTATATTTTTTATTATTTTAATTTATTTGAATTATATATTTTTTTTATATAATTTATATAATCTTTATAATTTTACTATTTTATTATTTTAATAATGTTTTAATAATTTTATTTTTAAAATAATTTATTTTTATCAATCTTCAAGTATTTTCAATATTTCAATTTATTTTTTGTAATTTTTTAAAAATTCCTCTTTTACTTTTTACATTATTTTTTTATTTTTTAATATTTTATGTATCCATAAAGATAAATATTTTTAAGCCATTTTTTCTATTTTTTTTATTGTTCCACTGCAATACAAAACTTTTATTTTTACCCTTTATTCATCTAAATTTTTAACAAAAATTATTGAATTCCATAATATTCGTATACATTCCCTTGAAACTCTCACAACAAACAATCCAGTTTAATCATTTATATATTTAACTATTTATACATATATTATTTATATTTTATTTAAATATATATTCACTTTGTAAATTATTAGACGTTAATGCTTGACCATAATCTCCGTAATTAAAATTAA